>NC_057808.1:123074174-123374174 GCF_018294505.1 Triticum aestivum
GAGGGCGAGGCGGCGTCGGGCGATCCGGGCGGCGGCGTCGGCGGTCTCCTCCTCTCGATCCCGATCCAATCGGGGGAGAGGGGGGAGATATTTGGGGGGGGGAGTGTCGGTGGGTGAGTGGGTTTCGGGGTCCAGGGGGGTTAAGGGAGTGGGTGGGCTGGCCGGCTGGGCCTGGTGGGTTGGCCAAGTTGGGCCACGGTCCAGGGGTTTTTCTTCTTTCTTTCTTTTTTGTTTGTTTTCTCTTTTGTATTTTGTTCTGTTTTCTTTTAACTTCCAATTTATTTAAACTCTATTAAGATAAATAATTAGCGCCTAAATTGGTGTTATAAATTAAGCCTCTGCCATAAAAAGCTTGGCTTCCAAATAAAATAGTTTAGGATTTTATAAAATACAAAAGTCATTTATTTAATTGTTTTAGCCACCATGTTAATTACTTTTGAGCATTTAATCATGTTTCATGTATGTGGTTTCTACACCATTATTACTCATGAATTATTTGACACGTTTAGAGCATTTTAGTTTTAATGTTTGGAAACTTTTATTGTTTGACTTGAATTCAAATTTGAATTTGAATCGGTTGTGAACTAATGCGAGATTAACAACATTAACCGTGGTGACGTGGCATCATTAACGTGTGATTACTGTAGCCTAATTATCCGGGCGTCACAATTCTCCTCCACTACAAGAAATCTCGTCCCGAGATTTAAGAGGTGGAGTAAGGGGGATGGAATTTGGTTGCGAAATTCTAACGAGTCTTCTCATCCTAGCTTGCTCTTCTCGAAGAGGCCGGTCCAATACATTGATGTCTTCATTTCTCTGCTTCAGGTCATCATGATGAAGTTGTCGTCCTTTCTTCGGGATCTCCGTCGTACTTAAGAAAGAATAAGGGGGCATAGCGGAAGAATGGACCTCTGCAAGGTTGACTATCTGGTCAATATCATCGGGGAAGGTGGCGGAAAGTAACTCTCGAACTAAATCTTAAGAAAAAGCCAAGCGCAAGTAAGAAAGTACCATGAGAAGTTTCAAACGGGTAGGCAATCGTTCGAAGCATGAAACAAAGTGTGAAAGGGGTTCAAAGCAATCGGAATAAGTATTATGTCTGATGCCAGTATAGATCAGTAGGACGGTGGTCTGTGAATTACATACGGGCCACGCGCGATGAATAAATTTGGGAACAGGGGGTGCATAGGAGAGTCAGGTTTTGATCCTGTGGAACTGTGGGTTATGGGCCCGCCATGTGGTTAAAGTAGGAAGGGCGGTGACATCTTGCACGATCATGATAGCAAGGCATGTCAGAGGGTAGCCTGTCAGTTATATGTCAGCAACATCGTCGGTACCAAGGGCGAGGGACGAAGAGAACCATTTTCCTGCTCGTTGAAACGAGGCAGACCAATAGGCAAAGTTCTCGTCCATCGGTGGTTACCGGAATGTCACCAACAATAGTAACAGGGTCTTACTGACAGAGTTGTACACCGAGGTGTTTGCACAAGCAGGGAATTAATACTGCTTAGATCATAATGATCACCAGAAATGTTAAACCAACCAATGGAAAGGAAAATATGATTATCAGATTAAACAGAACAAAGGAAAGGAAAATGTGTTTAAACACATATTTCAGGGGTATATCCTACCCAAGGACAATGGTTAGACGAGAACCATTTAGGTTAGGGAAGAGGAAGTTCATGACATTACCCAAACAACGGTGTTTGAATAATTGATAACGAAAATTTAGCATTGTGCTTCAAATGTTTTTATTGAAGATCGGAGTACCACAGACATGCTTCGAGATAGCATTGACATGGTCATTAGGTAAGATCAGGCTATGGATACACAAAGGATCCATCAGGAACAACTTATAGAGTAAGTCTTACAATTTCCTCATGGAAGAATAGCTAACCTTGCTAAAAAGGAAAACTTATAACAATAGGTCCTCCGGCCAGGTGTGTTAGGCATGACATCACCTTACCGGGTCATAAATAGACCAATGTTATAACTCTTGGAAATATGTTCCAACCATCATATCTGACCGAGATTCAGATCTGATTGGTGTCAGGATAACTCAGACTCAGGATGCCTGAGGAGAAAAGGTGCAACACAAATTGACGAGATGACAATGTAAGATTCTCGGGAGATGAACTATGGAGCGAGTTCCGAACAAGGGTTCATCATTAAATCAAGGAGAGGTGAGGAGGTGACTGATTGACTCAGCGACAATCCATTGAGATTTCCAAAAGATGGATTTCCACAACTATGTGAACAAGGAGATAACATTAGCTAGATCGAATGACTTAATGATGTATGCTCGAGGAAAACATTCACAGTTAAACATTGGTTGAAATGTGCACCCGAAATATGGGCTAGGTAGCACGATCAATGTTCGAATGATGATTCATTAAGCCATAGACGTAGAATGAAACTATAGACCAATAACTTCAGAGCAATAGGGTTGCTAGAAGTTTAGAATTTACACATCACAGACCATTTGTCGGTATTTCGTTTAGAAACAACACGGGGACCAAGAAAGAATGGTGATGGTGAGAAGTATCACTGTACCAAGAATTCTTAAGAGGTGGAGTAATGCTCATGACATTCTTGACATCAAAGATGGTAATACTCCATGGTAGAACATAACATAAGTTGGATAGCAGGGAAATCAAGATACAACACAAAATATGAACAAGTTTGTGTTGGGGGGGAGGCAAGAATGTTGTCGATGATAACACAATTCATCGAGGGGCAAGGATGGTATTTCTCATCCTGAATTTCGATAGATATCTTGGAAGAGCTCAGAATGTAGATGATGATCACGACACATTTGTCGAGAGATTTCATGAAGATGTAATCGATCAACGATGACATCAAGCTAAAAGGTATGATGAAGCAAAAGGTTATTCGAACCACGGGTACGACACAAACTTGAAATCAAGCTTGTTGTTCAAGGAAGAATGATATGACGAGGAAGATCGACGTAAGATTAGCTCACTGTCGAAATTTGTGCGCTGGGAAGGTCCAGGTAGCACAGTTAAATTCGGCACGATAATGACATAGCCGAGCAGGCTAGGAATGACTTGAAGGATAATTAAACTCGTAAGCAACAAAAATTACTTAGAGTTATTAAATTGGAGTGCGGAATTGATTCACTTATCGGTGTCCTTGAGGGGTTCTAACAACTCAGAACCCGTTGGAAAAATTGGAATCGGCAAGAATATTAGTTGATGAAGAACTCATAAGAAGTTAAGTAGTTCCTTGGCATTCTCGAGATACCAGGGGGGGTAATACTCGATGATAGACCAAAGTAGAGGTTGGACGGAGGTATTGCTCTGCAGAGGACAAGTGCTTAAACTTGCACGAGAATGGTATTTAAAGGAGAACATGGTCGGAAACACGATTGCAAAAGGATCAATACACAGATACTAGACGATATCATATCAAGGAAATAGTTATTATTACAAGAAGCTTCTATGATAGGATCTACACCGTGTCCATGGGCATGAACACAAAGTTCAAGGTCGACTCCACTTCTCCAATGCATACCCTTTCATTCACTTCTCGCGTTTGATGAAGTTGCAGTGTTGAAAAATTTTATCTGGCAAAATACCAGAAGAGTATGACTCATGAAAACTTTCGAGTTCACACATACTATGAAAGGCATAGGTTCAACCCATCGGGTCATCGTGGAAACATATACCACAAGCTTCAGGGGTAAATAACTCAAGCTCGATAGTAGAGCATGGGTGACAAAACGAGAGGATACAATTTACTAAAGGCATTATGTATCAGGGAAAGAACTTCCAAAGTGATTGAATATGAAGGACGTTGTCGGATAAAATCCAACAAGGTTCTGATGGTCCATAAAGGATCTGATGTGAGTACCGGCACACAACCAGAGGTAGAATCAATGCAAAGACCTTGGATTATAGAAACAACTAAGTAACTTAGAGCTCAATTGCAAAGGAATTATGATTTACAAAGCGAAGGATCAGAAACAGGCGCTCTGATCAAGGATGGATAAGTTCAATAGACATAGGGGCACAATTGACGACAATTTGATTGGCGAGAACCAGCTCACGTTTCAAATGACGTCTGAGCCGGAAGGATGAATTCTAGGCTCTGATTGAGGATTGCGAGCATTCGCAACGGATTGAATCAACGGACTCAAAATGATAATGACAAGAGATGCCAATAATATTACAAGACTTAAGATTAATCATAATGCAAGTAAGCAAGAATTTCAAGAGCAAAAGGCTCCTGAGGATTTTCGGAAGACCGAATGGTATTTTGAACACTTTTGTGAAATACTTGAATCAACTGGGGATGAGCGGATACTCGGTAAGTGCGAGAATTATCCGTAGGGGTATTCAGGTGACAAAGAACAGCAAGGCAGTAAGCTCAAAGGATTCTCAGAACAACAGAGAGAATTTCGGGGTATCTTGTAATAACAAGATCAACTGGGAAACATTGTATGAATGGTGAGTATACGTGGTTATCCACAGGAGTTTATCGATGAAAGGGAATTGCAAAAGCGATGAACACAAGTTCTCGGGTTATCAGCGGAGAGTATCTTCAGGGTCTTCACGTGCAGCAGACGATCATCAGTAATAAGGGGCTCTCCGGGTGAAAGTGATAACGAGATCCTAATGTTAGATTTAGCAAAATTCACTTAACCCGAATAGAAGAGAGATCAGAGTCCCAGAGTATAGACAAGGAGTAAAAGATCCTAATACCACCCAATGGCGACGTGGGCCCGTAAGCCACACAACCATGTTAGTAAAAGTTTAGCAATGACTAGACTCAACTTCGGCCAAGGAGTTGGAAAGGGGGATTCCTACAGGCAGTCGGCTCTGATACCAACTTGTGACGCCCCCGATTCAATCGTACACTAATCATGCACGCAAATGTGTACGATCAAGATCAGGGACTCACGGGAAGATATCACAACACAACTCTACAACATAAATAAGTCATACAAGCATCATAATACAAGCCAGGGGCCTCGAGGGCTCGAATACAAGTGCTCGATCATAGACGAGTCAGCGGAAGCAACAATATCTGAGTACAGACATAAGTTAAACAAGTTTGCCTTAAGAAGGCTAGCACAAAAGTAGCAACGATCGAAAAGGCAAGGCCTCCTGCCTGGGACCTCCTAACTACTCCTCGAAGCCGAACTCCATGTAGAATCATCCTCGGGATCTCTAGCTCCTGGACTCCAGCATCTGGTTGCGACAACCAGGTATAGAAAGGGGAAAAGAGGGAGAAAAGCAACCGTGAGTACTCATCCAAAGTACTCGCAAGCAAGGAGCTACACTACATATGCATGGGTATATGTGTAAAGGGCCATATCGGTGGACTGAACTGCAGAATGCCAGAATAAGAGGGGGATAGCTAATCCTGTCGAAGACTACGCTTCTGGCCACCTCCATCTTGCAGCATGTAGAAGAGAGTAGATGGTAAGTTCACCAAGTAGCATCGCATAGCATAATCCTACCCGGCGATCCCCTCCTCGTCGCCCTGTTAGAGAGCGATCACCGGGTTATATCTGGCACTTGGAAGGGTGTGTTTTATTAAGTATCCGGTTCTAGTTGTCATAAGGTCAAGGTACAACTCCGGGTCGTCCTTTTACCGAGGGACACGGCTATTCGAATAGATAAACTTCCCTGCAGGGGTGCACCACATAACCCAACACGCTCGATCCCATTTGGCCGGACACACTTTTCTGGGTCATGCCCGGCCTCGGAAGATCAACACGTCGCAGCCGCACCTAGGCTCAACAGAGAGGTCAGCACGCCGGTCTAAATCCTATGCGCGCAGGGGTCTGGGCCCATCGCCCATTGCACACCTGCACGTTGCGTACGCGGCCGGAAGCAGACCTAGCCTAGCAGGCGTTCCAGTCCAATCCGGCGCGCGCCGCTCCGTCGCTGACGTCAAGAAGAGCTTCGGCTGATACCACGACGTCGAGTGCCCATAACTGTTCCCGCGTAGTTGGTTAGTGCGTATAGACCAAATGGCCAGACTCAGATCAAATACCAAGATCTTGTTTAGTGTGTTAATTTTAATTATCCGCGGACGCCGACCAGGCCAGGCCACCTCTCTCCTAGGTGGTCTCAACCTGCCCTGTCGCTCCGCCACAAAGTAACAGTCGGGGGCCGTCAGCCAACCTGTCCTTTTAGGCCCCTCATCAGAATCACTTGCGGGTACTCAACGAGCCGACCCGACTTTAGTCACCACATGTGTCATGTATATAAGTATATAGTATATACCCGTGATCACCTCCCGAAGTGATCACGACCCAGTAGTATAGCATGGCAGACGGACAAGAGTATAGGGCCACTGATGGAACACTAGCATCCCATACTAACCAGTAGGGTAGCAGGTAAGAGTAACAACTGTAGCAACAATGACAGGCTATGCAACAGAATAGGATTAACCGAAATCAGTAACATGCTACACTACTCTAATGCAAGCAGTATAGAGAAGAATAGGCGATATCTGGTGATCAAGGGGGGGGGCTTGCCTGATCGCTCTGGCAAGTAGGAGGGGTCGTCAACTCCGTAGTCGAACTGGGAGCAGCAGCGTCGGTCTCGTAGTCTACCGGAGAGAAGAGGGGGAAGAAACAGTAAATACAATTGCAAACATAAGCATGACGATGCGTGACATGACAATGAGCGGTGCTAGGTGTGTCCTAACGCGGCAGTAGGTGGTACCGGCGAAGGGGGGAACATCCGGGAAAGTATTCCCGGTGTTACGCATTTTCGGACAGATGAAACGGAGGGGGAAAGTTGCGAGTTCGATATTAGGGATGTGTGGCGACGAACGGGCTGCTTATCCGGATTCGCCTCGTCGTTGTGAACAACTTTCATGTAGAAAGTATTTTCATCCGAGCTACGGTTTATTTTATATGAATTTTAAAAGATTTAAATTAATTTTAGCATTTATTTGATTAATTTAATACAACATTATCCAGAAGAGTGTTTGCTGACGTCAGCATGACATTAGCAGTCAACAGAAGTGTTGACTGGGTCGCTGACGTGTGGGTCCCACTGGTCATTGACTTAGTTAACTAAACAGGATTAGTTAATTTTAATTTAAGTGATTAGATTAATTAATTAGGCTTAATTAGATTAATTAACAGGATTAATTAAGTAAATTAATTATCTTAATTAATTAATGATATTATTTTTATTTAATTATTTTTTTATTTTAATTATTAATTTTTTTCATTCATTTTTTTTCTAAAACACGTTCTGTGGGCGGGGCCCATATGTCATAGGCCCATAGGGGCCTATCGGGTTCGGGCGCTCGGGTGCGGGTGTGCGCCCGAGCGGGCGCAGTGGGCGACGGGCGCCGTGTGCAAGGGGGGCGCGGGCGCAACCCGAGGGGCGCATGCCCGAGGGCGCTGGGCGCGCGCGGCGCACGCCGGGGCCGGCGGCCAGGCCAAGGGGGGCTGCGAAGGGACAACTGCGGTGGCGGGCGAGGGGGGCCGCGGTGATCGAGGCGGTGAAGAAGCTGCGGGGCAGAGGCGGCAGCCCTCGGGCGCGGGCGTGCTCGCCGGGGCCGCGGGGAGGAGGCCGTGGCGTGGGGTGGCCTTCTGCGCCGGCGAGGTGGGGCGAGGCAGGCGACGAGCAGTGGGGTGCGCTCGCTGGGCCGGTGAGGACGACGAGCACGGGGCCGACGGAGAGCGGGCACGGAGGAGGCGAGCAAGGTGAGGCGGGCGGCGTGCACGCGCGAGGGCGCTGCGGGGCAGGGGCGCGGTGGCAGGGGCGCGAGTGCGGGACGGGCGCGGGCGCGCGTGCTGGCGTGGAGCTGCGGGACGAGGGAGCAGCGGGGGAGAGGGCGCGGCCACGGCGGAGCGTGCGCGCGTGCGTGCGTACGGGGACAGGGGGAGAGGAGGAGAGAAAAGGCGGCGGTTCATGGCGGGGAGTAGGGTCCAGGGCAACGGGGGGCGAGGAGGAGGACGGAGACGACCGGCGACGGGGGAGGCAGACCGGTGGGGAGGAGGAGGAGGCAGGCCGGCGAGGGCGAAGCGGCGTCGGGCGATCCGGGCGGTGGCATCGGCGGTCTCCTCCTCTCGATCCCGATCCAATCCGGGGAGAGGGGGGAGATATTTTTGGGGGGGGGAGTGTCGGTGGGTGAGTGGGTTTCGGCCACCATGTTTTAGCCACCATGTTTTAGCCACAAAAGTCATTTATTTAATTGTTTTAGCCACCATGTTAATTACTTTTGAGCATTTAATCATGTTTCATGTATGTGGTTTCTACACCATTATTACTCATGAATTATTTGACACGTTTAGAGCATTTTAGTTTTAATGTTTGAAAACTTTTATTGTTTGACTTGAATTCAAATTTGAATTTGAATCGGTTGTGAACTAATGCGAGATTAACAATAGTAACCATGGTGACGTGGCATCATTAACGTGTGATTACTGTAGCCTAATTATCCGGGCGTCACATATACTTTATTTCGGATATAAGAAAACATAACCCATTACGTTGTCTTCCTTGTACAACATCAACCTTTTAGCATGTCATATTTTAATGAGTGCTCACAATTACAAAAGATGTCCAAGATAGTATATTTATATGTGAAATCTCTCTGCCTTCAATATTCTTTCATAAATTGTTCAAGTGACCAATACAATGTTTGCTAACCTTCAATAAATTTACCACCTCTACTTCTTATATGTAAAGTCATTACTCCCCATGGGATAAGCATATGAAACATATATAATTTCAGATTTATGATATTCAAATCATTCAACTCTTTACTCATAGGATATAAGTGAAGCACACGAGTAAATGACAAACTACTCTAAAAAGATATAAGTGAAGATCAATGAGTAGTTAAATAATTATGTAGCTAAGTAAAGACTCTCTCTCATTTAAGAATTTCAGATCTTGATACTTTATTCAAACAGCAAGCAAAACAAAATAAAATAAAATGACGCTCCAAGCAAAACACATATCATGTGGTGAATAAAAATATAGCTCCAAGTAAATTTACCGATGGATGAGGACGAAAGAGGGGATGCCTTCTGGGGCATCCCCAAGCTTTGGCCTTTTGGTGTCCTTGGATTTAACTTGGCGTGCCTCGGGCATCCCCAAGCTTAGGCTCTTGCCACTCCTTATTCCATAGTCCATCGAATCTTTACCCAAAACTTGAAAACTTCACAACACAAAACTTAACAGAAAATCTCGTGAGCTCCGTTAGCGAAAGAAAACAAAACACCACTTCATGGTACTGTAATGAAATCATTCTTTATTTATATTGGTGCTAAACTTACTGTATTCAAACTTCTCTATGGTTCATACCCTCCGATACTATTCATAGGTTCATCAAAATAAGCAAACAACACATAGAAAACAGAATCTGTCAAAAACAGAACAGTCTGTAGTAATCTGTAACTAACGCAAACTTCTGTAACTCCAAAAATTCTAAAATAAATTGGTGGACTTGAGGAATTTATCTATTAATCATCTGCAAAAAGAATCAACCTAAAAGCACTCTCGAGTAAAAAAAAGGCAGCTAATCTCATGAGCGCTAAAGTTTCTGTTTTTTACAGCATGATCAAAAAGACTTCACCCAAGTCTTCCCAAAGGTTCTACTTGGCACAAACACTAATTAAAACATAAAACCACACCTAAACATAGGCTATATGAATTATTTATTACTAAACAGGAGCAAAAAGAAAAGAACAAAAATAAAATTGGGTTGTCTCCCAACAAGCGCTAACGTTTAACGCCCCTAGCTAGGCATGATGATTTCAATGATGCTCACATAAAAGATAAGAATTGAAACATAAAGAGAGCATCATGAAGAATATGACTATCACATTTAAGTCTAATCCACTCCCTATGCATAGGGATTTTGTGAGCAAATAACTTATGGGAACAATAATCAACTAGCATAGGAAGGCAAAACAAGCATAACTTCAAAACTTTAAGCACATAGAGAGGAAACTTGATATTATTGCAATTCCTACAAGCATATGTTCCTCCCTCATAATAATTTTCAGTAGCATCATGAATTAATTCAACAATATAACCAGCACCTAAAGCATTCTTTTCATGATCTACAAGTATAGAATTTTTACTACTCTCCACATAAGCAAAATTCTTCTCATTCGGAATAGTGGGAGTATCATAAGAAACTCGAATACTATAAATTGTTTCCACATTAAAAGAGTAATATTCAGAAAAAGGGTAATCATAATCATGACAAGTTTTATAAATATAATCATCACTACTTTTTATAGCATAAGTTTCATCACAATAATCATCATAAGTAGCAACTTTGTTCTCATCATAATCAATTGAAACCTCTTCCAAGATAGTGGAATCATTACTAAATAAAGTCATGACCTCTCCAAATCCACTTTCATAATTATCATAATAATATTCAACATCCTCCAAAATAGTGGGATCATTACTTCCTAAAGTTGACACTCTTCCAAACCCACTTTCATCAATATAATCATCATAAGTAGGAGGCATGCTATCATCATTATAAATTTGCATATCAAAACTTGGGAGACTAAAAATATCATCTTCATTAAACATAGCATTCCCAAGCTTGGGACAAACATTAATTGCAGCAAATATATTCTCAAAAACATCATCTTCATCAAACATAGCATCCCCAAGCTTGGGCCTTTTCATAACATAAGCATAATCACTCTCATCATTAATAGTATGGATAGCACCAATAGTATAGCAATTATCATCACCACAATGAGTAATATGAGCAACATCATTTGGGAGGGCTACCTTTCTACCTTTGCTCCTCTATCTTTTCTTTTTCTTCTTCACATCATGTGTGGGTTTAACCCTCTTTTTTGAGCTCCTTATTGATGAGATTGGTTGGATAGAAGGCTCCTCCTCACTACCTGATTCATCATAAGAAATAATAGGAGGATATTGGGAAGTCTCTTCCCTTTCATTAGTATTCTCTTCATCTTCTATTTGTTTTCTTTTCTTTATGTAATTGGCAATATAAGGATTTTCAATGCAATTCACCGCACAATACATATAAATTTCCTCTAGATCAAAATCAAGAGCTCTATCAAGGGCAAATTCTGGAATAACCTTAGTTATACGTTTCATTTCTTCATAACCCAAGAGCAAACTAAGTTCATTATGATGTGCAAGGGAAATCAAGTCATCACAATTTTTGGACACGATACGATCATGAAACAATTTGCATTGGGTACTGAAATGATCACGTTCATTGCAAAGTTCACAAGTACGGCTAAGAAAGTTTTAATTTTCAGCACAGACATCTAGCCTTTCTTGCAACCATTTAGTTTCCAAATACTTATGCCTCTTGCAAAATCTATCTTCCCTATTTGGTATGTACTTGCAAACTCTATGCACTCCACAAAAATCGACATGCTTATAAGAGATATTTTCATCATGACTAGTGCAATCATCATTAGTACTATGGATATTCAAAGAGTTCATACTAACAACAATGCAATCATTCTCATCATTCAAAGATTTAGTGCCAAACATTTTATACTTCTTCTTCTAGCACTTGAGCACAATTTTCCTTTCCACCATTCTCACGAAAGATATTAAAAAGATGAAGCGTATGAGGCAAACTCAATTCCATTTTTTTGTAGTTTCCTTTTATAGACTAAACTAGTGATAAAATAAGAAACTAAAAGATTCGGTTGCAAGATCTAAAGATAAACCTTCAAGCACTCACCTCCCCGGCAACGGCGCCAGAAAAGAGCTTGATGTCTACTACACAACCTTCTTCTTGTAGACGTTGTTGGGCCTCCAAGTGCAGAGGTTTGTAGGACAGTAGCAAATTTCCCTCAAGTGGATGACCTAAGGTTTATCAATCTGTGGGAGGTGTAGGTTGAAGATGGTCTCTCTCAAACAACCCTGCAACCAAATAACAAAGAGTCTCTTGTGTCCCCAACACACCCAATACAATGGTAAATTGTATAGGTGCACTAGTTCGGCGAAGAGATGGTGATACAAGTGCAATATGGATGGTAGATATAGGTTTTTGTAATTTGAAAATATAAAAACAACAAGGTAACTAATGATAAAAGTGAGCACAAACGGTATGGCAATGCGTTGAAACAAGGCCTAGGGTTCATACTTTCACTAGTGCAAGTTTGCTCAACAATAATAACATAATTGGATTATATAACTATCCCTCAACATGCAACAAAGAGTCACTCCAAAGTCACTAATAGCGGAGAACAAACGATTATGGTAGGGTACGAAACCACCTCAAAGTTATTCTTTCTGATCGATCTATTCAAGAGTCCGTAGTAAAATAACACGAAGCTATTCTTTCCGTTCGATCTATCATAGAGTTTGTACTAGAATAACACCTTAAGACACAAATCAACCAAAACCCTAATGTCACCTCAAGTATCCGTGGGTATGATTATACGATATGCATCACACAATCTCAGATTCATCTATCCAAACCAACACAAAGTACTTCAAAGAGTGCCCCAAAGTTTCCACCAGAGAGTCAAGACGAAAACGTGTGCCAACCCCTATGCATAAGTTCAACCGAACCCGCAAGTTGATCACCAAAACATACATCAAGTAGATCACGTGATATCCCATTGTCACCACAGATAAGCACATGCAAGACATACATCAAGTGTTCTCAAATCCTTAAAGACTCAATCCGATAAGATAACTTCAAAGGGAAAACTCAATCCATTACAAGAGAGTAGAGGGGGAGAAACATCATAAGATCCAACTATAATAGCAAAGCTCGCGATACATCAAAATCGTACCACCTCAAGAACACGAGAGAGAGAGAGAGATCAAACACATAGCTACTGGTACATACCCTCAGCCCCGAGGGTGAACTACTCCCTCCTCGTCATGGAGAGCGCCGGGATGATGAAGATGGCCACCGGTGAGGGACTCCCCCTCCGTCAGGGTGCCGGAACAGGGTCCCGGTTGGTTTTTGGTGGCTATAGAGGCTTGCGGCGGCGGAACTCCCGATCTATTCTGTTCTTTGATGTTTTTAGGGTATATGCACATATATAGGCGAAAGAAGTCGGTCAGGGGAGCCACGAGGGGCCCACGAGGGTGGGGGGTGCGCCCAGGGGGGCAGGCGCGCCTCCCTGCCTTGTGGCCACCTCGAAGCTTCCTTGACTTCAACTCCAAGTCTCCTGGATCACGTTCGTTCCAAAAATCACGCTCCCGAAGGTTTCATTTTGTTTGGACTCCATTTGATATTCCTTTTTCGCGAAACAGTGAAACAAGGGAAAAAACAGAAACTGGCACTGGGCTCTGGGTTAATAGGTTAGTCCCAAAAATAATATAAAAGTGTATAATAAAGCCCATTAAACATCCAAGACAGATAATATAATAGCATGAATGCTTCATAAATTATAGATATGTTGGAGACGTATCACCCATCATCTACTTATTACTTCCCAATGCCTTCCCCTAGGCCCAAATAATGGTGAAGTGTCATGTAGTCAACGTTCACATAACACCACTAGAGGAAAGACAACATACATCTCATCAAAATATCGAACGAATACCAAATTCACATGACTACTTATAACAAGACTTCTCCCATGTCCCCATGAACAAACGTAACTACTCACAAATCATATTCATGTTCATAATCAGAGGGGTATTAATGTGCATAAAGGATCTGAACATATAATCTTCCACCGAATAAACCAACTGGCATCAACTACAAGGAGTAATCAACACTACTAGCAACCCACAGGTACCAATCTGAAGTTTTGAGACAAAGATCGGATACAAGAGATGAACTAGGGTTTGAGAGGAGATGGTGTTGGTGAAGATGTTGATGGAGATTGACCCCCTCCCGATCAGAGGATCGATGGTGATGACGATGGTGACGATTTCCCCCTCCTGGAGGGATGTTTCCCCGGCAGAACAGCTCTGCCGGAGCCCTAGATTGGTTCCGCCTCAAGACGGCGGCGCTTCGTCCCGAAAGCTTCCTTCTTATTTTTCCAGGGCAAAAGACACCTTATATCAGAAGATGGGCAACGGGGGGCTTCCAGGTGGCCCAGGAGGCAGGGGCGCGCCCTCCACCCTCGTGAACAGTGGGTGGCCCCCCTCTGGTGCTTTCTTTGCCCAATATTTTTAATATATTCCAAAACTGACTTTCGTGGAGTTTCAGGACTTTTGGAGTTGTGCAGAATAGGTCTCTAATATTTGCTCCTTTTCCAGCCTAGAATTCCAGCTGCCAGCATTCTCCCTCTTCATGTAAACTTTTTAAAATAAGAGAGAAAAGGCATAAGTATTATGACATAATGTGTAATACAGCCCAAAATGCAATAAATATCGATATAAAAGCATGATGCAAAATGGACGTATCAACTCCCCCAAGCTTAGACCTCGCTTGTCCTCAAGCGGAAGCCGACATCGAAAAATATGTCCACATGTTTAGAGATAGAGGTGTCGATAAAATAAAATATGGACATGAGGGCATCATGATCATTCTTAAAACAGCAGCATATATATATATATTGTCATATGATTTCTTATGCTGAAGTAACAATCTATTCACAATGTCAAGTATGAATCAGAAACTTCATTTAGAAACTAACAAACTATAATCTCAGACACTGAAGCAATTGCAATTTATCATAACATCGGAAAGAGTCAATATAAGAGCTTTTCAGCAAGTCCACATACTCAACTATCATTTAGTCTTTCACAATTGCTAACACTCATGCAATACTTATGGGTGTGAAGTTTTAATCGGACACGGAGAAAGATAGGGGCTTATAGTTTTGCCTCCCAACCTTTTACCTCAAGGGTAACGTCAACAATAATGCTTTATGAAAACCCACATCCAATTGGATATATATATCAGGATCTTTCCAACACATAGTGCTTGCCAAAAGATAAAGTGTAAAAAGGAAAGGTGAAGATCACCATGACTCTTGTATAAGGTATAAGACAAAAATAAAAGATAGGCCCTTCGCAGAGGGAAGCAGTGATTGTCATGTGCTTTTATGGTTGGATGCACAAAATCTTAATGCAAAAGAACGTCACTTTATATTGCCACTTGTGATAGGGACCTTTATTATGCAGTCTGTCGCTTTTATTTCTTCCATATCACAAGCTCGTATAAAGCTTATTTTCTCCACACTAATAGACCACACATATTTAGAGAGCAATTTTTATTGCTTTCAACAATGACAACTTACTTGAAGGATCTTACTCAATCCATAGGTAGATATGGTGGACTCTCATGGCAAAACTAGGTTTAAGGATATTTGGAAGCACAAGTAGTATCTCTACTTGGTGCAAAGAATTTGGCTAGCATGAGGGGGAATGGCAAGCTCAACATGTTGGATGATCCATGACAATATAATTTATTTCGGATATAAGAAAACATAACCCATTACGTTGTCTTCCTTGTCCAACATCAACTTTTTAGCATGTCATATTTTAATAGTGCTCACAATCATAAAAGATGTCCAAGATATGTGAAAACCTCTCTTTCTTTATTACTTCCTATTAATTGCAATGATGACCAAAACTATGTCTGTTAACTCCCAACAACTTTTATTCATCATACTCTTTATATGTGAAGTCATTACTCTCCATAAGATCAATATGATCCCTTTATTTATTTTTATTCTTTCCTCTTTTTTTTAATTCCCTCAAGATCATAGCAAGATAACCAAGCCCTCGACTCAAGACTAATCTTTATTATATATAGCTCACGGACTCGATTACATAGATATGGATCAACACAAAAACTCAAAGCTAGATCATACTAAACTTCATTCTACTAGATCAAGATATAACCAAAAGGATCAAACTAAGAAAAACAGTAAAGATAGAAGTGTGATGGTGATACGATACCGGGGCACCTCCCCCAAGCTTGGCAGTTGCCGAGGGGAGTGCCCATACCCATGTATTTATGTCTCTTTCTTCGGAGGTAGTGATGATGGAGTTGTTGATGATGTAGGCTTGTCGTCCATCTTCCAAGGCATAGGCTCACCATCATAGAAGGATGATCGAGTCTCCGGGATCCTCAAATCTGCAACCAAACTCATCCTCTTGAATCTATATTCATACTCACAGTTTTGGTTTTGCAGGTCATAGATCTGGGCTTGGAGGTGCTCGATTTTCTCGTGAAGCTTGAAGATGGTCTCCCCAATGTTCTTGGCATCCAGATTGTGGTTGTTGGTGAACTCAGCGATCATCATGTGGTTGGCGTTGAGTCGGCATTCCACCATCCCCTGGCACTTGAAAACTTGTTGCTCCATTGCTTCGAGTCTTGTCTCCACGCTTTCGGTCCTCCTTGGTCCCTCAACATTGCTGAGGTGCAGCACCCCCTCACGCATCTCAATGGTTTGAGGGTGTTGCAGCACCTTTGCGAGGTAGGGGTTGATGACCTTCTCGAAAAACTTGTCCTTGGGGGCGCTTGAAGACGTCATGGTGATCTAGATCTGTCAGAAAAACAGCTCAAAACAAAAGCAGTGGATTGTGTCATGGTACGGTGGTCAAAACCTTCGGGAGGTTATATAATGAATTTTTGCCGACCAAAAGAAGTATCGTGCAAGAAAACAAAGTCCGGAGAGCACACGAGGTGCCCACGAGGCAGGGGGGCGCACCCAGGGGGTAGGGCGCGCCCTCCACCCTCGTGGATGCCTCGTGTCCCTTTCGGACTACTTCTTATTTTCCTATTTTCTTGGATATTCCAGAATGGAGAAAAAATGCTATTAGAACTGTTTTGGAGTCGGTTTACTTACCGTACCACATACCTATTCCTTTTCGGAGTCTGAAACGTTCTGGAAAGTGTCCCTTATGTACTCCTCCGGGGTTACAGTGTCAATAACATTGGTATCAACATTTATGGGATTACCTGATATATAATGTTTGATTCTTTAACCGTTCACCACCTTTGGATTCGTGCCTTTGAAGTTGTTGATTTTTATGGCACCGGAACGATAGACCTCCTCGATAACGTAAGGACCTTCCCATTTAGAGAGGAGTTTTCCTGCAAAAAATCTTAAACGAGAGTTGTATAACAAAACATAATCACCTACATTAAACTCACGCTTTTGTATCCTTTTGTCATGCCATCTTTTAACTTTTTCTTTAAATAGTTTGGCATTCTCATAGGCCTGGGTTCTCCACTAATCAAGTGAGCTAATGTCAAATAGTCTCTTCTCACCTACAAGTTTGAAATCATAATTGAGCTCTTTAATGGCCCAATATGCCTTATGTTCTAGTTCGAGAGGTAAGTGACATGCTTTTCCATAAACCATTTTATACGAAGACATACCCATAGGATTTTTATACGCAGTTCTATAGGCCCATAATGCATCATCAAGTTTCTTGGACCAATTCTTTCTAGATCTATTAACAGTCTTTTGCAAAATTAATTTAATCTCCCTATTACTCAGTTCTACTTGACCACTAGACTGTGGGTGGTATGGAGATGCAATTCTATGATTAACATCATACTTAGCAAGCATTTTATGAAAAGCACCATGAATAAAATGTGAACCACCATCAGTCATTAAGTATCTAGGGACTCCAAACCTCGAAAAAATTAACTTCTTTAAGCATCTTAATAGAGGTGTTATGATCAGCACTACTAGTTGGAATAGCTTCTACCCACTTAGTAACGTAATCAACAACAACTAAAATATGTGTATACCCATTAGAGGAAGGAAACGGTCCCATATAATCAAAGCCCCAAACATCAAATGGTTCAATAACAAGTGAATAGTTCATAGGCATTTCTTGACGTCTACTAATATTACCAATTCTTTGACATTCATCACAAGACAAGACAAACTTACGGGCATCTTTGAAAAGAGTAGGCAAATAAAAACCGGATTGCAATACCTTATGTGCAGTTCTATCTCCGGCGTGGTGTCCTCCATAAGCCTCGGAGTGACACTTGCGTAGGATATGTTCCTGTTCATGCTCAGGTACACAACGTCTAATAACACCATCTACTCCTTCTTTATAAAGGTGTGGGTCATCCCAGAAGTAATGTCTTAAATCATAGAAAAACTTTTTCTTTTGCTGGTATGTGAAACTAGGTGGTATAAATTTAGCAACAATGTAATTAGCATAATCAGCATACCATGGAGCAGTACGAGAAGCATTTATGACAGTTAATTGTTCATCAGGAAACTATCATCAATAGGTAGTGGGTCATCAAGAACATTTTCTAACCTAGACAAGTTGTCTGCAACGGGGTTCTCAGCTCCCTTCTATCAATAATATGCAAATCAAATTCTTGTAGCAAGAGAACCCATCTAATAAGTCTAGGTTTAGCATCTTTCTTTTCCATAAGATATTTAATAGCAGCATGATCAGTGTGAACAGTTACTTTAGAATCAACAATATAAGGTCTGAACTTATCACAAGCAAATACAACTGCTAAAAATTCTTTTTCAGTAGTAGCATAATTTCTCTGGGCACTGTCTAGAGTTTTACTAGCATATTGGATAACATTTAATTTCTTATCAACTCTTTGTCCTAGAACAACACCTACAACATAATCACTAGCATCACACATAATTTCAAAGGGTAAATTCCAATCAGGTGGCTGAACAATAGGTGCAGAAATCAAGGCTTTCTTAAGTATTTCAAATGCTTCTACACAATCATCA
The DNA here is from genome assembly GCF_018294505.1 of Triticum aestivum. Classification (NCBI taxonomy): domain Eukaryota; kingdom Viridiplantae; phylum Streptophyta; class Magnoliopsida; order Poales; family Poaceae; genus Triticum; species Triticum aestivum. The sequence goes on from NC_057808.1 coordinate 123,092,791, forward strand.
TCAAAGACAAAAGGAACATCTTTTTGTAAGAGATTAGTCAGAGGCCTAGAAATTTTTGAGAAGTCTTTAATGAACCTCCTATAAAAACCGGCATGACCAAGGAAACTTCTTATACCTTTAATGTCCTTAGGACACGACATCTTTTCAATAGCATCAACTTTAGCTTTATCAACTTCAATACCTCTTTCAGAAATTTTATGCCCCAAGACAATACCTTCATTAACCATAAAGTGGCACTTCTCCCAATTCAAGACAAGATTAGTTTCTTCACATCTCTGCAAAACTCGATCAAGGTTGCTTAAGCAATCATCAAAAGAAGTTCCATACATGGAGAAATCATCCATGAAAACCTCAACAATCTTTTCACAAAAGTCAGAGAATATAGCAGTCATACATCTTTGAAAGGTAGCAGGTGCATTACATAAACCAAAAGGCATACGTCTATAAGCAAAGGTACCGAAAGGGCAAGTAAAGTGGTCTTATCCTGATCCTCTTTTGACACAGGTATTTGAGAGAAACCAGAATAACCATCTAGAAAGCAAAAATGTGTATGTTTGGATAATCTTTCTAGCATTTGATCAATAAAAGGTAAAGGGTAATGATCCTTTCTAGTAGCTTTATTTAATTTGCGGAAATCAATTACCATTCTATAACCTGTAACAATTCTTTGTGGGATCAATTCATCTTTATCATTAGGAACAAGAGTAATACCTCCCTTCTTAGGGACACAATGGACATGACTTACCCACTGACTATCAGCAACATGATAAATAATACCTGCCTCCAGAAGCTTTAGTATTTCATTTCTTACCACTTCTTTCATCTTAGGATTTGACCGTCGTTGGTGATCAACAACCGGTTTAGCGTCTTTTCCAATTTTATTTTGTGCTGGCATAGAGTGGGACTAATGCCCTTAAGATCAAGAGTATATCCAATAGCAGCACAGTGCTTCTTCAGAGTTTTCAATAATTTCCCTTCTTCCTGCTCTGAAAGGTTAGCACTAATAATAACAGGATATATCTTCTTCTCATCAAGATAAGCATATTTAAAGTATCAGGTAATGGTTTAAGCTCAAACACGGGATCACCCTTGGGTGGAGGAGGATCCCCTAGAATTTCAACAGGCAAGTTGTGTTTCAAAATAGGTCCCTGTTTAAAGAATACTTCATCTATTTTCCTTCTTTCATTCATAAACATATCATTTTCATGGTCTAGCAGATATTGTTCTAAAGGTTCATTAGGAGGCACAACAATAGAAGCAAGACCAATAATTTCATCTTTACTAGGCAATTCTTTATCATGGGGTTGTCTACGAAATTTAGCAAAATTAAAATCATGAGACATATCCCCTAAACCAACAGTAACAATATCCTTTTCGCAGTCTATCTTAGCATTAACAGTATTCAAGAAGGGTCCCTAACGGCGACAAGAATAGCTATCGACAATGACAAACCCAATGATACAATATACTCAAATATAATCGTTACCATAAAAATCTGCCATCATTTTTTGAGTCATACTTGTCCCTTAGCGGGCTCACTCTTGTCTTGCTTCATCTAAGGAGTGATAAGTGCCAGGAGTCTGCCTCTAGCATCTTGTGGGGAACCAAGAACAAGCAAATCAGTAGGATATTTAACTTTCCCACACAAGACTTCAACATCTCTAACAATCCCAATTGGTGAAATAGTATCTCGATTGGCAAGCTTAATTGTAACATCAATATCTTCTATCTCAGCAGGTGCAATATCATGCATAATTTCTTTGTATAAGGAATGAGGTATTGCACTCGCACTAGCACTCATATCACATAAGCCATGATAGCAATGATCTCCTATTTTAACAGAAACAACAGGCATGCCTACAACAGGTCTATGTTTATTTTTAGTATCGGGTCTAGCGATTCTAGCAGCTTCATCACAGAAGTAAATAACATGCCCATCAAAATTATCGACCAAGAGATCTTTAACCATAGCAGTACTAGGTTCAACTTTAATTTGCTCGGAGGGTGTAGGTGTTCTAGCATTACTCTTGCGAACCACAGTTGAAGCTTTAGCATGATCCTTTATTCTAACAGGGAAAGGTGGTTTCTCAATATAAGCGGTAGGAACAACAGGATCAACGTTATAAGTGATAGTCTTTTCTTCAACTTTAATAGGTTCAACTACTTTTACTTCAATGGGAGGATGGTATTTAAACCACTTCTCCTTAGTGAGATCAACATGAGTAGCAAATGATTCACAGAAAGAAGCTACTATCTTAGAGTCAAGTCCATATTTAGTGCTAAATTCATGAAAAGCATCGGTATCCATAAAAGATTTAACACAATCAAACTTAGGTGTTATACCTGACTCCTTACCTTCGTCGAGTTCCCAATCTTCAGAGTTGTGTTTAATTCTTTTCAATAAATCTCATTTGAATTCAATAGTCTTCATCATAAAAGAATCAGTACAAGAAGTGTCGAGCATGGAGCAATTATTGAGAGAAAGCCGAGCATAAATTTTTTGAATAATAATTTCTCTTGAGAGCTCATGATTTGGGCATGAATATAACATTGACTTAAGCCTCCCCCAAGCTTGAGCGATACTTTCTCCTTCGCGAGGCCAAAAATTATATATATAATTACGAGCACGATGAACCAGATGCATAGGATAAAACTTCTGATGAAATTCCAATTCAATCGGTTGTAGTTCCATGATCCAATATCATCACATAGCCTAAACCATGTCAATGCCTTTCCCTTCAAAGATAAAGGGAATACCTTCTTCTTGATAACATCCTCGGGCATACCTGCAAGTTTAAATAATTCACAAACTCCATCCACATAGATTAGGTGCATATCGGGATGTAATGTTCCATCTCCTGTAAAAGGATTAGCTAGCAGTTTCTCTATCATACCTGAAGGAATTTCAAAGTAAACATTTTCAGTAGGTTCAGTAGGTTGAGGAGCAACTCTTTGCTCTACTGGTCGGGGTGAAGATACCCCGAACAAGCCCCTAAAAGGATTATTTTTATAGTAACAAGTGACAGCAAATTTCAGCACACTATATAAATTTTTCCTTACCAAATTCCACCTACCAGAGGCGCTTCACTCCCCGGCAACGGCGCTAGAAAAGAGTCCTGATGACCCACAAGTATAGGGGTTCTATCATAGTCCTTTCGATAAGTAAGAGTGTCGAACCCAACGAGGAACAGAAGGAAATGACATGCCGTTTTAAGTAAGGTATTCTCTGCAAGCACTGAAATTATCGGTAACAGATAGTTTTGTGATAAGGTAATTCGTAACGGGTAACAAGTAACAAAAGTAAACAAGGTGCAGCAAGGTGCCCCAATCCTTTTTGTAGCAAAGGACAAGCCTGGACAAACTCTTATATAAAGTAAAGCGCTCCCGAGGACACATGGGAATTATCGTCAAGCTAGTTTTCATCATGCTCATATGATTCACGTTCGTTACTTTGATAATTTGATATGTGGGTGGACCGGTGCTTGGGTACTACCCTTCCTTGGACAAGCATCCCACTTATGGTTAACCCCCCTCGCAAGCATCCGCAACTACGAAAGAAGAATTAAGGTAAACCTAACCATAACATAAAACATATGGATCCAAATCAGCCCCTTACGAAGCAACGCATAAACTAGGGTTTAAGCTTCTGTCACTCTAGCAATCCATCATCTACTTATTACTTCCCAATGCCTTCCCTTAGGCCCAAATAATGGTTAAGTGTCATGTAGTCGACGTTCATATAACATCACTAGAGGAAAGACAACATACATCTCATCAAAATATCGAATGAATACCAAATTCACATGACTACTTATAACAAGACTTCTTCCATGTCCTCAGGAACAAACGTAACTACTCACAAATCATATTCATGTTCATAATCAGAGGGGTATTAATGTGCATAAAGGATCTGAACATATAATCTTCCACCAAATAAACCAACTAGCATCAACTACAAGGAGTAATCAACAGTACTAGCAACCCACAGGTATCAATCTGAGGTTTTGAGACAAAGATCGGATACAAGAGATGAAGTAGTGTTTGAGAGGAGATGGTGCTGGTGAAGATGTTGATGGAGATTGACCCCCTCCCGATGAGAGGATCGATGGTGACGATTTTCCCCTCCCGGAGGGATGTTTCCCCGATAAAACAGCTCCGCCGGAGCCCTAGATTGGTTCCGCCAAGTTTCCGCCCCGAGACAGCGGCACTTCGTCCCGAAAGCTTCCTTCTTATTTTTTTCAGGGCAAAAGACACCTTATATCAGAAGATGGGCATCGGGGGGCTTCCAGGTGGCCCACGAGGCAGGGGGCGCGCCCAGGGGGTAGGGCATGCCCTCCACCCTCGTGGACAGTGGATGGCCCCCCTCTGGTGCTTTCTTCGCCAAATATTTTTAATATATTGTAAAACTGATTTTCGTGGAGTTTCAGGACTTTTGGAGTTGTGCAGAATAGGTCTCTAATATTTGTTCCTTTTTCAGCCCAGAATTCCAGCTGCCGGCATTCTCCCTCTTCATGTAAACCTTGTAAAATAAGAGAGAAAATGCATAAGTATTGTGACATTTAGATACATTAAAACTGCACACTTTTCCAGCCCTCTCAGGCCATCAACGTCCCCTGCCGTCCTATCGTCAAATTAAGCATTTTTGGCCGTCGGATTAGGTGTGAATCGCGCCTAATCTCGTTTCGTTCGCTAATATCGATCCCACACCTTACTGGGCCGCTGCTCCGGTAGCTTTTTTGGACGTTCTGTGTTAAATTGGGCCCAATGGGCTGTACTGAGTCTCCTCTCCTCACCCAAAGCGGATCGATACGCGGGCTCGCACAACCCCTCTCCTCGACTCCTCCTCTCCCCGACCTCTCTCCTCTCCTCCCAATCTAGGCGGCTGCGCGGATCCTTCCTAGCAGCGCCGCCGACCACAACTTCGACCCCGACCAGCGGCCCCCCTCACTCGTTCTTGACCGCTAGCGGCAGCACGCATAGTGAAACGGCGGCGCCATCTCCGCTGATTTGCCTACGACGACGGTGTGCTCGGAGCCGTCCTTCAAGGTGGAACGCGACCACCCCTGCCATCCATCCCTCTAGGAAGATCCTATGCCACTGGCCTTGTGGCTCTGGAGCCCCTTGTAGGTGCACAACCAGGACGAACGTGCCATAAGCGCATCAAGGGATTTGGGGCACTTATCTGCAGGACATGACACCTTCTCCTATGGACGTTGATGTCAAACCCTCCTCCCAAGGTGACCATACAATCACATTCGTACAATTTTCCAAAACTGTGTTTCTCATTGTCTTGCACTCGCGTCCGTACAATATTTCATTTTTATTTTGTTTTGAAAAGCATACAATATTTTCATTGAATCTGTGACTTTTCTCCTATACTAATGGAGAAATTTGCAGGTCCAAACTTTGTGCTATGAAGTAAAGGAAATATTTCTGGAGGAAACTAATGTTCATGTACGGTATCTTTCCCATAATTTTGCAATGGCGCCATTTTATTAATATAGTTAATTGGTTGTTACAAAATATAAGGATGGTTTCCTCTGTTCAGTTTTAGTAACATGATGCTATCATCCTCATAGTTTTGTTCTGCACTTGTATTTATTAATGTTCTATTCAGTTTTCTTGCGTGGAAGCGACCAACTAGAAAAGGCAGGACAGGTTTCTTAATAATGATCATGTTTTGGTGCTACACACAAGAAGTTGCCTGCTCCGAGTTTTATTTCATGAAGCATACTTCAATCTTTGATACAAGTGGACGATAGTGTTACTGTCGGCCTGTATTTGGTTGCTGCTGCACGATTACATGAATCATTTTTCTCCAGAATTGTTGTGTCATCCGAGCATTTTACTCTATACAGGTATGCAACTTGAAATCTCCCAAATCAAATTCATTCGTTTGCTCACTTCAATGGTAATTTCATAGTTTATATTACTATGTAATTCCTCCAAGTTTCTTTCATAGATTCAAATTTATTATGATTAAATTTATATCAAGGAAAAGTTTTCATCATATTTTTGGTAGAATTCTCAATGTTCTATGTGTTTGTCCTTTTTGTTCCGTCCAATTAGGCTTGAAATAAGTTCCACTGTTCTTTACTTCGGCAGTGTATTGCCTTGTTGTATCAGTGTGTCGCCAGACCTCATCTCCCACTATGCATGCGTGTTGCTTTGGGAATCGTCGCAAAGGAGATTACAATGTAATTTTGCTAGATTTTTAATGACTTCAGTTCGTTTGAATGTGGGACCTAATAGGCGACACATGTAATAGTATTTTGACTTATCTACTTTTAGTGTAGGAGGCCTATGCGAGCATGGAGAAAACATTCAAACCATCTAATCGTAAATCCGTCGCACGTACAATTTTTTATGTTATAAATCTCTAGGTATCGACTACTTTACGTAATTCTAATTTCTAATTCAACAATTCCTTCCATATTATAACTCAGAAGTCTTCTATGTGTATCATATATTGAGTTTCAGATGGACCCTAAGATAGCATTGGAGCACCAACTTAGTTCCAACGTAAATACATGATTCTGGAGTCCCACAGCTGGAAACATTTAGTACTTACCATTTTTCTCATTTCCTACAGTTTTTATTTCCATGTTCCATAAATAGCTGATTAAGTGCCTGAAAGAAACCAGTTGCTATATATATTTGATCTAGCAAATAAGCAAGTACAATATACTAGAGTCTATGAATGTCTTGAATTTTGTTGCAATATATGTCAACATCCAAATTTTATTTTGCGCATCCTGTAGATTATCTTTCTCTAAATCGGCCCTTTTCCAGTTATGAGCAGCAATAGTACTACATTAAGATTATAACTTTGGTACAGTTTTTTGCTTTCTAATTCACGAGTGTCTCTGCTATTACTGGAGTGCAGACTCGGAATCTAAGTTTTACCATGTGATGCCACGGCAACTGTCTGTCTGGCGAACACGACTGAACCTTATAAGCTAGCCTCAAGAACACAAAAGTCCATTCCCTTTGGTTCTGCTGGTCCTCATAAATACTCATGTTGCTTACTACAGTTCCGAGGTATATACAAGAAGCGAGGGTGCCAATCAGGATATAGACTGTTATGCTCAAACTTATTCAACATTATTGCAGAAAGTTTGGTAGTTGCCAGATGAAGTTGTTGAAGAGGATTCAAGTATCATTTCAATAAAAAGTATTTGATTGACTCTTTGCTGAAATTAATTTTAGTACACTAATGCATTGACGCACGGGTTGCATGCTAGGTGTACTGACCTATTACACATCTTCGCATTTATTCCAGTTAACTTTCGTTCTAATACTCTTTGTTTTTCTCTTACACAAGAGACAAGATGTTACTTGCTATATCAGTTATGTTGTCATGCCACAGCCTGGTTGCTGATTGGTTGACATTTCAATTTGGATTATATTTAATTCATACAAGTCTAGCGACACCGTTTTCCATGCTGATGTCTTGGTAAGGCTTTTCATGTATCGAATGGAATTGTCGGTCTGTCACTTTCTTACCGCCTGGCCGGTCTTTAATAAAACAAGCAAACAAAAATGAATTATATGATTAGTACATGCATATCCATATTATGGAGGATATTTTTATTTGATAATTCTAAAAAATTATAATCCTTGTTAGCACTCTTATCACATGAATGTGTGAACTCTGTGAGAAATGGCTAGGTGCATCAGGCCCACCCAGTTCTTTGTTTCCGAACATGGTGGCCCTTTAGGCTCTCACCAAATTCTTTATTTCTCAATATGGTGACCCTTTAGTAGAGGCCTGTGAAGAGTTTGAAAATGCACCATGTATACAATCTATGGCTTATTGCTTATTTTGTCTTGGTAGTACTGATTAGTTGTATTTACAATCTAAATTGTTGTATATATTTTATACCCAGCCAATTTGAATATGTGAAGCATGATTTTACCGTGTGTATATGAGATTTCCTCATATTACAGACTAATTTATGGTTATGTTTATGCAAATTTAATATGTTTCATGTGATAATATATTTACAAAAATTCCTATCATTTAGTTGTACAAATGGACAGGCGCAGCAACGCGCGCCATCAGTGATCTAGTAATGTGTAATAACAGTCCATAATGCAATAAATATCGATATAAAAGCATGATGCAAAATGGACGTATCAAATATCACAAGGTAGGTGCTGCCAGAGCAGAGAATGGCCCAGTTGTCTATAAAAAGGTATGGAAAATAGCTAAAACGTGTTAGGCATGTTTACTACAACATGTTTAATACATCGATCGTATAAAACATAGCCATTAATTGCAACTGGTATTGGTAAGATTGAACTGGTGAGTACATACTTGGTAAGTTCTGGGAGGTAGTTGCTGGGGCACTTCATCTTGTCCAAAGCCTGCCCAAAGTCAGCGGCGGCGGAGGCGAGATATTCCACCGGGTCGAAGCGTGGATCGGTACCACTGACATGTGTACCTACAGGCAACCATTAAATGTCAGAAGTTAAACTGCAATTGCACAAATGATGTGAAATACTGTAAGACATGGGATGCAATTAACCTCGATGGCAAACAACAGCATCGGCCGTTATGACCTTGCGTAAGTACATGGACAGGCATGTTAAATACAACAGGGTTAGCATCCACAAAAAATAGTAAATGAGCAGCATCTCTAGTGATATCCCGAGTCATCTATTGTAAGTTTGTTGCTGGTATTGGTGAAATTGAGCTGGACAGTTAATACTTGATCATCACACCATGTGCAATACTGAAATAAACAAGGCACTAACATGCTTAATACATCAACCGTACAAAACGTTGCCATTGCAAGTGGTATTAATAAGATTGAGCTGGTCAGATCATACCTGTTAAGTCCTGGGGGTAGTCGCTGGGGCACTTCATCTGGGCCAGAGCCTGCACCATGTCGGCGGCGGCGGAGGCGAGGTGTTCCTCCGGGTCAACACGCACAACAACAATTGCGCCATGGACCGCCATCAGCTCCTCGACCTCCACGTGATATGTGGTTTGGCTTGCACGGCGATGCTCTGGAGGTAGGTGATACGTCTCCAACGTATCTATAATTTTGTATTGTTCCATGCTATTATATTATCTATTTAGGATGTTTTATATGCATTAATATGCTATTTTATATTATTTTTGGGACTAACCTATTAACCTAGAGCCTAGTGCCAGTTCGCGTTTTCCCCTGTTTTTGAGTTTCGCAGAAAAGGAATACCAAACGGAATAAAACCTTCGCGACGATTTTCTTGGACCAGAAGATAACCAGGGGACTTGGAGATGAAGTCGGAGGAGCCACGAGGCGGCCACAAGGACGGAGGGCACGCCCAGGGGGGTAGGGTGCGCCCCCCATCCTTGTGGGCCCCTCGTGCACTTCCTGACCTAATTCCTGCACCTATATATCCCCATATATCCCCAAACCAACAGAGGCATCCACGAAAACACTTTTCCACCGCTGCAACCTTCTGTACCCGTGAGATCCCATCTAGGGACCTTTTCCGGCACCCTGCCGGAGGGGGATTCGATCATGGAGGGCTTCTACATCAACTCTATTGCCCTTCCGATGAAGCGTGAGTAGTTTACCTCAGACCTACGGGTCCATAGCTAGTAGCTAGATGAATTCTTCTTTCTCTTTGATTCTCAATACCATGTTCTCCTCGATGTTCTTGGAGATCTATTCGATGTAATACTTTTTTGCGGTGTGTTCGCCGAGATCCGATGAATTATGGATTTATGATCAGCTTATCTATGAATATTATTTGAATCTTCTCTAAATTCTTATATGCATGATTTGATATCTTTGTAATTCTCTTCGAACTATCGGTTTGGTTTGGCCACCAGATTGGTTTTTCTTGCAATGGAAGAAGTGCTTAGCTTTGCGTTCAATCTTGCGGTGTCCTTTCCCAGTGACAGTAGGGGCAGCAAGGCACGTATTGTATTGTTGCCATGGAGGATAAAAGTATGGGATTTTCATCATATTGCTTGAGTTAATTCCTCTACATCATGTCATCTTGCTTAATGCGTTACTATGTTCTTTATGAACTTAATACTCTAGATGCATGCTGGATAGCGGCCGATGTGTGGAGTAATAGTAGTAGATGCAGAATCGTTTCGGCCTACTTGACACGGACGTGATGCCTATATTCATGATCATTGCCTTAGATATCGTCATAACTTTGCGCTTTTCTATCAATTGCTCGACAGTAATTTGTCCACCCACTGTATTATTTGCTATCATGAGAGAAGCCTCTAGTGAAACCTATGGCCCCCGGGTTCGGGTTCTTCTCCTACCAGTATCGAATAGAACATGCTGAACAAGATCTTCTTCATGGAAACCTGCTCGATTTAGATCGGGAAAATCGTACAGATTTTATGAAACCATGTCGGTATTTAATTATGAAAGTTGGCTAAGTAGCTGACCCTGTTAGTCCGTTCTTTTAAGATAAAGGAGCATAAGCCTTTTTCTTTTTATTACTATTTCCTCCGCTTAATGGATAACCATTTGCTACCAATGGGAGAATTGCTAACCTCTGGATTTGAAATCACTGCTTATATACCTGGTATTGGCCATAATTTACAAGAACATTCTGTAGTATTAGTAAGAGGAGGAAGGGTTAAGGATTTACCCGGTGTGAGCATAAAAATATGCCGCTGACGTGAGTAAAGCTAAAGCAACAGTAGTATTTATATCATTCGTGGGCGCTGCTAATTCCAACCAGACTGAAAAATTCAAGTAGTTCTTAAATAAAAATAAAAAAGAAATTTCCTTCCTTCCAATTTTGTTTGCCCAAAAGACAACTTTTTTTCTCTCGATTTTGTGTCAAAAAGCCAAAAAAATAAGTGATTTTAGCCCTTATAAAAAGAAAACGGATTCTTGAACCTCTTTCACGCTCATGTCACTTTGTCCATCATGATTCTTGGGAAGAGACATTGGCAATAATTCACCTTGGACAATTTATTTGTGAAAATGTCGAAATGGTTGTGCTCGAAAGGCAGTTATGAATCGATTGACTAATCCAATTCAGTACCTCGACGTGACATGAGCGTGAAAGAGGTTCAAGAATCCGTTGGACAGTACTCAACACAATTGCCACAAAATATACAAACTCCGAAATCAATACTATAATTAAGCCGCGTAAAAAAAAAGTCTTTACGCGAGAGCAATAGAGGTTGGGCCAAGACCAAGAGTTTTCACAGCCAAAGCTATTGAAGCTGCTCCCTCCCATGAATCACAGCTTTCTGGACGCACTGCTTGAACACCATGGAGCAAGATAGAGAAAAAAATCCTATCCCAGTTGATCGAGCTGAACCCACCCACCTGCCCATATGAAGGAAATTAATATGCGATTTTCAAAATAGGGGAATCCAAATGAAACCCTTTTTTTTGCTCAGTCTATTTTCCATCATATAAGTTTCCGATCTACTATTTTGCAATCTTTTACTTTCCGATCTATAAACCAAAAATCCCAAAAATATTTACTTTATCGTTTATCTATCTCTATCAGATCTCACTTTTGCAAGTAACCGTGAAGGGATTGACAACCCCTTTATCGCGTTGGGTGCAAGTTGTTTGATTGTTTGTGCAGGTATTCGGTGACTTGTGCATTGTCTCCTACTGCATTGATACCTTGGTTCTCAAACTGAGGGAAATACTTATCTCCACTTTGCTGCATCACCCTTTCCTCTTCAAGGGAAAACCAACGCAAGCTCAAGAAGTAGCAGGAAGAATTTCCAGCGCCGTTGCCAGGGAGATCTACGCCAAGTCAAGACATACCAAGTACTCATCATTAACTCTCATCTCTTGCATTACATTATTCGCCATTCGCCTCTCATTTTCCTCTCCCCCACTTCTAAAATGAAAAGATTTGCCTTTTCTTTGCCCCTCTTCCGTTCGTCTTCTTCATTTGCCTTTTGGTTGCTTGTTTGCTAGATTTGTGATAACCCACAAGTATAGGGGATCGCAACAGTTTTCGAGGGTAGAATATTCACCCAAATTTATAGAACACAAGGGGAGCCAAAGAATATTTGCAAGTATTAGCAGCTGAGTTGTCAATATTCAACCACACCTGGAGATTAATTATCTGCAGCAAAGTGATCAGTAGCAAAGTAGTATGATAGTTTTAATAGTAGTGACAACAGCAATAGTAACGGTAACAGTGATAACAGTATTTTTGTAGCAAGTGCAACAGTAACAGCAGCGGTAGTAACTTAACAGAAACAATATAAAATAAATTTATAGGCATTGGATCGGTAATTTGTTGGATGATATTCATCATGTGACAGTCATAACCTAGGGCGATACGGCACTAGCTCCAGTTCATAAATATAACGTAGGCATGTATTCTGAAAATAGTCATACGTGCTTATGGAAAGAACTTGCATGACATCTTTTGTCTTACCCTCCGTGGCAGCGGGGTCTAATTAGAAACTAAGGGATATTAGGGCCTCCTTTTAATAGAGAACAAGAACAAAGCATTAACACACAGTGAATACATGAACTCCTGAAACTACGGTCATCATCGGGAGTGGTCCCGACTATTGTCACTCCGGGGTTGCCGGATCATAACACGTAGTATGTGAGTATAACTTGCAAGATCGGATCTAGAACATGGATATAATGGTGATAACATAAATAGTTCAGATCTGAAATCATGGCACCCGGGCCCAAAGTGACAAGCATTAAGCATGGCAAAGTCATAGCAACATCAATATCAGAACATAGTGGATACTAGGGATCAAGCCCTAACAAAACTAACTATATTACATGACGAATCTCATCCAACTCCTCACCGACCAGCGAGCCTACGAAGGAATTACTCACTCCCAGTGGGGAGCATCATGGAATTGGCGATGGAGAAGGGTTGGTGATGACGAAGATCGAAGATCCCCCTCTCCGGAGCCCCAAACGGACTCCAGATCTGGCATCCCGATGAAGAACAGGAGGTGACGGCGGCTCCGTCTCGTGGATCGCAATAATTCTTTCTCCCTCATTTTTTCTAGAAATATGTGATTTTATAGCGTCAGTTTTAGGGTCTGCGGGGCCACCAGGTGGGGACAACCCACCTGGGCATGCCAGGGGGGCAGGCGCGCCCTGGTGGGTTGTGCCCACCCAGGTGCCCCCCTCAGGTGGCTCTTGGCTCCAGAAATTCTCTTTTATTGTATACAAAATCCTTGCAAAGTTTCGTTCCGTTTCGAGAACTTTTATTTTTGCACAAAAACAACACCATGGTAGTTCTGCTGAAAACATCGTCAGTCCGGGGTTAGTTTCATTCAAATCATGCAAATTAGAGTCCAAAAGAAGAGGAAAGGCGTTAGGAAAAGTAGATACTTTGGAGACGTATCAACTCCCCGAAGGTTAAACCTTTGCTTGTCCTCAAGCAATTCAGTTGATAAACTGAAAGTGAAAAAGAAAAACTTTTACGAACTCTTTTGCTCTTGTTTGCATAAATAAGCTTAAACAACACCCAGGTTTTCAGCCAACATTATAACTAACCATGCCGACAATAACTCTTAAAAAGTATATTAACTCATATCAATGACATAATCAACTAGTGAGCAATAATAAGATATCTCAAACAACAACACGTTATCAAAACAACCATGATATAATATGACAATAGTGGTATCTCGCTAGCCCTTTATAAGACCGCAAAACATAAATGCGGAGCACATCCAAAGTACAAGCAGCGACTAAACATTGTAATTCATGGTAGAAAAGATCCAGTCATGATGCACCCAACATTAGCTACACACAATGCATCCGCATGACAGCAGTGCTCTCAGGTTCCGGTGCTTATTTTAGAAGATGATGACACACCATAAAAGTAAATAGAAAGTCCCTTCGCAGAGGGAAGCAGTGATTTGCAGCGGTGCCAGATCTCAAGTTTTTAAAACAGAGGTAAATGAAATTTTGAGACATGCACCCTTCTTGTTTACTTCACGACCATCAGTTATCAATATCTTCCATGCTAAGCACGCTAGTGGCGGTTCCCAAGCGATAAAAGTAAAGGTTTACTCCCCCTCCACCAACAATCACACTCCACGGCTTGTCCGAAACAACGGGTGCCGTCCATACCAACAACAGTCCTTGGGGAGTTTTGTTTAATTATTTGCACTTTTGAGTTTGGGACTGGGAATCCCTATTACCGCACTTTTCTCGTGAGAATAACCCACTTAGCATGGAAGATACGACTACCTCCTGTCGTTCCATGAAGGATCCAAGCACACAAAAAGAATATTTTTTTGAAGTTTTTTAGAGATGGCACATGCAAATTTACTTAGGACGGCCGGGTAATACCGCATATAGGTAGGCATGGTGGACTCATCTGGAATAACTTGGGTTCAAGGTTTTTGATGTACAAGCATAATTCTCACTTAGTACAGGCGGAGGCTAGCAAATAGATTGAGAAGCGGCCAGCTAGAGAGCAACAACGGTCATGAACATGCATTATGCATAAGTAACATTGGACACTAGTATGAGTAGGATATGAACACCATGAACATGAATATCATAGAGGCTATGTTGGTTTTGATTCAACTACATGCATGAACATGTGCCAAGTCAAGCCACTCGAACATTTAGAGGAGGATACCATATCATCATACTACATCACAATCATTTTAATGCAATGTTGATATCCAAGATAAATCACTATCCACCCCTAGCTACTTATGCATGGCATGAGAAACTATAATCTGTAATTGTCATTGCAAACATGTTTAATCATAATGGGCTGAATCATGGATACTAGGTTAAACATATTTACAAAAACAGAACAAGTCGAGTTCATACCCGTTTCTCTTTGCCATGGCCAGTTCATCAAATATCGTCATTATTGCCTTTCACTTGCATGACCGAATGATGTGAAAATAATGATAGTGCAAGAGTGCCATGGACTAAGCTGGAATCTGCAAATATTTTATTCAACAGGAGAAGACAAGGTAATATGGGCTCTTTGTTAGATCAACAATTATGCATGAGAGAGCCACTCAACATTTTCATCGTGGTCTTCTCCTCGGTACAACTCGAATAAAAAGAAAAGAAATTCAGAGGAACACACTGAAATATTTTTGGAGTTTTTGGGTTTTCTTGAACAAGCAAATAAAAGGGAAAAACAAAAACGAGAAAAACTATTTACACGGGAAAGCTCCCAACAAGCAAAAGAAGAACAAGGAAATCTTCTTGGGTTTTCTTTTTAGTGCTACAGCTAACTACTCTAGAAGGAAAGATCAACAAGAAGCAGGAAATATTTTTGGATTTTCTCAAAGTTTTTCAAACACACAAGAAGGAAGCGAGAAAATAAATTTAACATGGATATTACAATGAAAGAGTGTGGACACCGACAACTGGAATGAAATGTGTGAACATGAATGTAATGTCGGTGGGAATACGTACTCCCCCAAGCTTAGGCTTTGGCCTAACTTGGTAATCAGTCAGTAGTCAAACTATTGAGGAGCGGGCATCATGGATCCCACTGCTGAGGTTCCTCCTCTGCTGCAGCCTGGTTGTTCCGGTAGGCGATGATATCTGCATGCATTATCCTGTATCCGCCCTTGGCAATAGGATCAAATAAAGCAGGTACAGGCAATGGAATAATATCACGAGTTCTCACACTAAAAACCAGGTTATACGGAATAGGGATGTTAGGATAATCGGTAGTAATAAATTGGTGGTATTCCATAGCAGCGCGATCTAGGTAAACCTTGGGCAAAGGGTAATCATGCAGGCGTATCTCAACATTAAAGCGAGCCGCCAAACGAGTGGCGTAAATACCTCCATGTATTTTACCCTGGGACTTATAATGTGGAGGCGACGTGCCACAATAGCTCCCAAGCTATAAGTGTTGTTGCCCTCTAGTGAACGACGTAAAACAGCAAGGTCTGGTGAACTGAGTGCACCCACCTTCTCTCTAGCAAGCAAGCATTTTGCAATGAAAAGAGAAAAATAATGAACAGCAGGAAAATGCAAGCCAGCGGCAGTGATACTCGACACCCCTCTCTCATCACCCACTGTCATAGTACGATAAAAGCTTTCAAACTCTGCGGGCCTAGGCTCCGCCAAACTACCATCAGAAGGAAGCAAGCATATTTCACAAAATTCAGTAAGAGGTATCTGATGGGGTTCAACATATAAATTAAATTGCACCTTAGGGGGATTATTTCTAGGAAGAAAATTAAAACTTTGCACAAAGGTATTTGTGAGGAGATGATACTGTTCACATTCAACTGCGATGAAGTCAGTGAGGTCGGCATTAGCAGCATATTGTGCAAACTCTTGAAGGATTCCAGCCCCTTCCATGAATGGGGTATGCGGCCATTCGCACGGCCGTACTTCCGCCAATCTCCGGGTATGGAGATCACTGTCAGACGACTCCCGAATAACTCCCTTGGAGTTCTTCTTGGAAGCAAACTTCCTAAAGATATTCATCTTCTTCCTATGAACAAAATTCTGAAAATTTTAGTCCACAAAATTTTCTCAATAAAACTCTACAAGATTGATAGCAACTACTCGTAGGGATACATAGAGGCCATAGCAAGCATTCAAACTACTTAGAACTCTAAGAATTCAACATGCAAGCTCATCTACAGCAGCACCAAGAGTAGGTAATTATTCAAAATATAAACCACTAAAGCAAAAACTAATTGGACAAACGTAGGAGTCACATACCAAGCAACAATCCCCCGAAACAGGTTCGGAAACGGAGCTTCGAGCAACGAGATCGAAATCCGCAGGTTTGAGAGCAAGAACACGAGAAAGAGAGCAATGGTGAATTTTTTCTGGAGGTAGGTGATGATGTGGTGTGAAGGGATAAGTGAGGGGGGCCACGTGGGGACCACAACCCACCAGGGCGTGCTTGGGGGTCCTGGCGCGCCTAGGTGGGTTGTGCCCACCTGGTACACCTCCCTCTGATGTTATTTGCACCAAAAATTCTTAAATATTCAAGAAAAAATCGTATTAAATTTTTGGAGCATTCTGAGAACTTTTATTTTGGGTCATTTTTTATTGCACGAGGAAATCAGAAAACAGACAAAACATGGCATTTTATTTTATTTAACTAATAAAAATAGAAAATAAAAGATAGGGACAGAAGGTAGTGCTTACTAAATTCATCAACTTCATACCTCTCAAAAAATGATCCATTAATAAGGTTGATCAAGTCTTATTAACAACCACTTTCGATTAGCATGAAACCGAAGAACTTTCATAAATCACTAAGTTACCTCAACGGGGATATGAATGTCACCAAAAATAAGCATTTCATATTTATTTTTGGCAGTAGGTAGAGGTAGTTGAAAACTTCCAATAGTGATTGTTGGAGATTTTTCAATAACATTAATACCATTCACTTGGAATTGTTTCTTCGGAAAGTGCACCGTATGCTCATTACCATTGATATGAAAAGTGACCTTGCTTTTATTGAAATCAATAACAGCCCCTGCAGTATTCAAGAAGGGTCTACCAAGGATAATCGACATGTTGTCGTCCTCGGGCATTTCAAGTATAACAAAGTCAGTCAAAATAGTAACATTAGCAACAACAGCAGGCACATCCTCACAAATACCGATAGGTATGGCGGTTGATTTGTCAGCCATTTGCAAAGATATTTCATAGGTGTGTCTTTTATATAAAGAGAAAGGCATAACACTAACACCAGCTCCCGAATCACATAAAGCAGTTTTCACATAATTCTTTTTGATGGAGCAAGGTATAGTTGGTATTCCCGGATATCCAAGTTTTTTAGGTACTCCATCTTTAAAAGTATAATTAGCAAGCATGGTGGAGATTTTAGATTCCGGTATTTTCCTCTTATTGGTGATGATGTCTTTCGTGTACTTTGCATAAGGAGGCATTTTAAGGATGTCAGTCAAGCGAGTATGCAAAAAGACTTGTCTCAGCATTTCAGAAAAGCATTCAAATTCTTCATCATCTTTCTTTTTACTTGACTTAGGTGGAAAGGGCATAGGTTTTTGAACCCACGGTTCTCTTTCCTTATCGTGTTTTCTAGCAAAGAAGTCTCTTTTATCATATCGTTTATTTTTAGGTTGTGGGTTATCAAGATCAACTGCAGGTTCTATCTCAACATCATTGTCTGGTTCTTCATTATTTGGTTGAGTATTTTCATGAACCTTATCATTATCTTTTTCATTATCAGAAGGTGAGTGTTCACTACCAGGTTGAGTTTCAACATCAGAGATAGAGACCTCATTATCATTATCAGGAGGTTTTTCTACTTCAGGTTCACTAGAAGCATGCAAAGTCCTATCATTTTTCTTCTTCTTTTTCTTTTTAGAAGGACTACGTGCATCAGTGTTAGCTCTTTGAGAGTCTTGTTCAATTCTTTTGGGGTGTCCCTCAGGATAGAGTGGTTCCTGAGTCATTTTACCTCCTCTAGTTGCTACTCTAACAACAAAGTCATGTATGTTATTATTCATCTCATCTAGCAACTCTCTTTGAGATTTAGCAACTTGTTCTAAATGGGTTTGAACCATAGAAGCATGTTTTCCCACACCTCTAACATCATTTGAGATTCTAAATAACAAGTCACTCAAGCGAGCAATCATATCAGAATTGTATTTCAATTGTTTCATAATATTTGCATTGAAGTGATCTTGTTTTCTAATGTAGTTTTCAAACTCATAAAGGCATTGGCTAGGGTGCATATTGTGAGGATTATCATTGTCATTAAATTTCATTAGATAATTTACCTCTACCACCTTAGGTGGTGGTGGTGTATCAAGCCCATGTATTTCTTCAATAGGGGGTAAATTTTTGACATCCTCAGCTTTAATACCTTTTTTCCTTCATGGATTTCTTTGCTTCTTGCATATCTTCAGGACTAAGATATAATATACCCCTCTTCTTTGGAGTGGGTTTAGGTGGTGGTTTGGGGAAGAGTCCAATCATCATAATTTTTCAATATGTTATTCTAATTCTTCAGCTTGCCCAACAGTTCGTTCCCTGAAAACACAACCAACACAACTATCTAGGAAATCCCTAGAAGCATCGGTTAGTCCATTATAGAAGATATCAAGTATTTCATTTTTCTTAAGAGGGTGATCAGGCAAAGCATTAAGCAATTGGCAAAGCCTCCCCCAAGCTTGTGGGAGACTCTCTTCTTTAATTCGCACAAAGTTAAATATTTCCTGCAAGGCAGCTTGTTTCTTATGAGCAGGGAAATATTTTTCAGAGAAGTAATAAATCATACCATGGGGACTTCGCACACTACCAGGAGCAAGAGTATTGTACCAAGCTTTAGCATCACCCTTTAATGAGAACGGAAATAATTTGAGAATATACTAATAGTGAGTTTTCTCATCATGAGTAAAAAGGGTGGCTATGTCATTCAACTTAGTGAGATGTGCCACAACAGTTTCAGTTTCATAACATGGAAAGGATCAGATTCAACCAAAGTAATTAAATCTGGGTCGACAGAGAATTCATAATCCTTATCATCAATAAAGATAGGTGGGTAGCAAACTTAGGATCATATTTCATTCTAGCATTCAGAGATTTTTCTTTATACTTGCATACTAATTTCTCTAGATCATCTCTATCCTTACAAGCAAGAATGTCTCTAGTTGTCTCTTCATTCATAACATAGCCTTCCGGCACCTTAGGCAATTCATATCTAGGAGGGCTAGTTCTAGTAGGTGTTTCAAGATTTTCAGTTTCAAGCTCATCATCAGTTTCAACAACATCATGTTTTCTTACTCTAGCAATTTGTTCATCAAGAAAATCACCAAGTGGCACATCATTATCATCAAGCAAGGTACTAGCATCATCATAAGTATCATTCATAGCAGAAGTAGCATCATCAACAACTTGCGACATATCAGGATTAATAGCATGTGGTGGTGTTGCAAGTTTACTTATAACAGAAGGTGAATCTAAAGCAGAGCTAGATGGCAATTCCTTACCTCCCCTCGTCTTAGAGGGAAATATCTTGGTCTTAGCATCCTTCAGATTCTTCATAGTGATAAATTGATAACAATCCCAAGTGACTCAACAAATATAGCTATGCTCCCCAGCAAGGGCGCTAGAAAAAGGTCTTGATAATCCACAAGTATAGGGGATCGCAACAGTTTTTGAGGGTAGAGTATTCAACCCAAATTTATAGATTCGACACAAGGGGAGCCAAAGAATATTTGCAAGTATTAGTAGCTGAGTTGTCAATTCAACCACACCTGGAGATTAATTATCGCAGCAAAGTGATCAGTAGCCAAGTAGTATTATAGTTTTAATAGTAGTGACAGTAGCAATAGTAACAGTAACAGTGATAACAGTATTTTTGTAGCAAGTGCAACAGTAACAACAACGGTAGTAACTTAACAGAAACAACATAAAATAAATTCGTAGGCATTGGATCGGTAATTTGTTGGATGATATTCATCATGTGACAGTCATTGTCGATGTTCTGGGAACGGGGGTCCCCAGACTTGCCTGCCTGCGGCCCACGGCGTGGCTAAGCCAGCAGGCCGTACGGCCCATCTTCATCAACAAGGCATCCAAGACCCTCGCGAGGGGCCAAGCCTCGCGATGCGGACGACGCAAGACCTCCTGAGGAGTGGCCTAGTCAGGCAGGCTCACGAGGAGCGGAGATATCAAGGCGGGGCAAACCTCACGAGGCTCTCGTGACGTGAGCCATGACGATCGGCACCAGGCGGGCGCCAGGTGGGCGCCAGCGTGCCCAGGGTCCTTGTTTCCTCTATGGTGCTAAGGAAGCCAGCGCAGGCGAGGAGTACCGAGGCATCAGGCAAAGGTTGCCATATCGGTGCAATGAGACCAAGACCAGAAGGACGGCAAGATGGAGGTCATCGTGGAGCCCAAGGCGGCGTCACCACCAGAGCCTTTCGCAGGCGAAGACCGCTTTTGTCAGGATAGCTTGTACTAGCTGTGCCCTTCAAATTTGCCCGCCATTGTTGGCTCCCTTCCCGCTCAATATTTGGGAAGAGGACCAGGGCCTATATAAGTAGAGCTAGCCACCACAGTAGAGGGGATATAGAGCAGTTCATCCAGCTCTCACCCGCTAAGTTCACCAAGCACAAGAACACCTCAACCTCAGGAGGCTGTTCTTCCCTTTGTACTGTTCATCATCAGCCTAAGAGGCAATCCACCACCACCACACTGGAGTAGGGTATTCACCACAACGGTGGCCCGAACCAGTATAAATCCCGTGTCTTTCCGTGTTGTGAGTTCATCGAGTTCGTCCGCGAGATCTTAGCGAGCTAGGGCGTAGATCAGTAGGAGGGAAAGACGTCACGCGCACCCCAGTGTTCGAACCTTAAGGGTTTGCCGGAACCTCACATCCGACATTTGGCGCGCCAGGTAGGGGTGCGCCAGAGCTTCTTCTCCGCCAATCGACTTGCCGACGCTCTGCGGCCACGATGTCCGACGACCCAAGAGCTGACTCCGACCGCTGGGCAGCCTAGCTAGCCCGGGCGCCGCCGCCTGCCCATGAAGACCTCGACCCCGCGCTCCAGGCAGCACGAGCGCCGTCCAATCCTGCGGGGCGCGGGCGACGCGGCCAGGCGTCGTCCACCCTCACTCCACGGCAAGTACGAGCCGCTGCCAGAGCAGCAAGCCACGCCGCGGCGACGGCGACGCACTCGCGGCGGGAACAGGCAAACATGCGGGCAGCACTCACCGTGGCAAGGGAGCTGCTGCGGTGCCGGTTGATGGAGAGCGGCCGCTGGAACGCGTTGCCGAGCTGCTGGACGCGGCAGCCTCGGGAGCACCGCCTTTCTGTCATCAGCTTCCTCCTCAGGCCGCTACAGGGATTCACGGCGGGCCCCGCCGCCACCACGCGCCGTCAGGTGCGCCAGGGGGCTTCGTCAACACCAGCACGGCCGGCGGCGCCGGGGGCTCTGCCGCCCCCATACCGCCCGCGACAAGCATGAGCACAAGCGTCGCCTCCCATGGCCCAAGTGGGATGCCGCGCTATCACCCTCAGGACGCCACGCTGGGCTGGGCAACATGGAGTGTGGGGCACTACGGCGAGGTGTTCAGGGTGACGGCCCCGGAAGCCTATGTGCCCCGCATGATGGACCAGGAGTACGCTCCAGAAGATGACCCCAACTCATTCCTCGGAGAAGATTGGGAAGAAGGGATGCTAGAAGTGGAAGCCTTCCAGGAACTGACGGGGAGCCACAACAATCACGCCAGCAACGCCAACAGGGTACCACTAATCTCTCAGGAGCAGGCTTACGCTAACCGTGGGCCACAAGTGAATCAGGTCACGGCGTCGGTCGACGGCACCGGCGCAGCAGCATCCTTTCCGCCGGGGGAAACACGCTAGGGGCTGCGCGGAGGGAGCCAGGAGCAGACACCCTCCCCACGCCGCGCGAAGCCAAGTGACGTCCGGAGGTAGGCCCTCTGCCGGGGAGGCTTCGACAACCCTTCCCCTGGCAAGGGACCCGTGGTTGCCGAGGGCCTACCTCCGGACTGCTTTCTAGATCTCGGCATGCGTCTTGTATGTGTGTTTGATGTTGACTCGCTTGTGGTTTTGCAGGGTTCTGAGGCTGCAGCCTGGGCACAGGTCCTACCTCCTCGGCCAGCTCTCCAAGGAGGTCGGATGGAACTACGCTCACACCATCAGGGTGAGCTATTTCATTGTGCTGTTTCTTGCTGTTTCTTCAGTGCTCACTAGTTGCTAGTGTTAGACTGCTACCAGCGGGTTAAGATTAGTCTTTTATGTCATCCTAAACTAATGTGGTCTAGTTGCACTAATCATTCTATGAAAGTTCAATCTGATTTGCTACAAATCAGTGTGTGCCGGCCGGCTGCATGCAACGCTGTATGGTCTTCTGACCGCTGAGCTAGGAAGTTGCAGACGTGATCGGCAGTAGCTAATTACAAAGAATAGAAATCAGTATCCTATTTTAATTAGTGTGGTGCATGCCATTGAAAGGATACTGACATGTGGTTAGTTATGTTTGTGAACCAAGCTGCACGGTAGTCAACCAGCAGATGACACGAGCGACTTTTCCTCAGTTTGAGAAAAAAGGTCCAGACCACTTTTTTTAATACTCCAAGAAAACCACAGTAACAACAATACCACTGTTTATAAAACTGCAGTTTTTGATATAGCCAAACACCTCAAAGTATTCAAAACTACAGTTTTTCAAAAACTATGGTATTCTAGTAATACTTTGAAAATACTTTGCATCCAAACGGGGCCTGCAATTAGCACATAGCTGCGTTGTACAGTTGCTTATATAATCAGATGTTGTATGTAGTCACGTACGCTTTCCAATTTTGATCCAATGCTTGCTTCCTAGCTCACGTGTGTCAGTTTTTCAGATAGTTGTGACTCCTTGTGCATCACCCCTCAACTAACAAGTAAAAGTAAAAGTAAATAAAATCTCGTCTCCCTAGCAAAGGTGATGTTTGATTTCCAAAGACAACAAGCTACTTTGTAGTGTATCTTGTCTTGCCGTTCTCAAGGTAGGATCGTGAATTGGAAGCCTGCAATTCCAAGCTCGAACTCCTATGGCAACTGGGTCACTACCAACAGATTACTACTAATTCTGCACGTGTTGTGTGGCTTGCCCCTTTTTGGAGCGGTTAATTTCTTAGTCAGTCTAGTCCACCTGTATTGGATTTGGTTGCCTGGTTGTGTAAAAAAAGTTAGTGTGGGTCATTGAAGGAGTGAGTGATCTCAGTTCTGGCTGTGTCAAAATTTTACTATGTATCATGCTTATTGTTTACTGCATTGAGGCATGTGGGCACCAGAATTTGGGCATGTATGTATAATTTTTAGTCTCTTGAATGAATAATAATTCTTTAGGTGTAATGTGTCTGGTGTTACTACATACAATGTTGTACTAGTTGTAGCAGGATAATGAATAATATTTCTTCATTAACTATGCCAACCTGCATCTTGTTGTACTAGTGATAGTAGGATAATGCAGCTTGTTGTACTAACTTGTATTTGCTCCTGCTACTGCGTTTTGATGATCATGAGTGTGATGCATTTTGATGATCTCCTTGTACCAGATGAGTCTGTCGATGAAGCGGCAGCGTCTCCTCTAGAGGGTGACGGCGGCGGCGGCGCCTGTGTGTGGCTTCGACTACAACCTCCTCTCCGGTGAGTCCATCTCCTACCTAGAGATGGTACACAGTTGTTACACAATTTTTGCTGCTGGCTAATCAGCTTTAGAGATGGTAACATGGTGCTGCACTCTTAGGATCATCTTATGACACAATCAATTTTTGGTGTGCTCATATTTTTAATTTTAGTGATAAGGAAAGATCCCACCTAGTTTGCTGGCTCTCTCACTTGAGTTGGTGTAACAGTAGTGGCCTCCTGACTTGTAGTTGGGTAGGTAGCTGAGAAGACTCATGGTGCTGGCTGGGAGCAAAAGTTTATATGCATGGATGATGTAGTAGTTCTGTTGTTGTATGGGATATATGCAATAGCTATGTAACATGTGGGTTCAAAGCTTGCTCTTCCGAGATTTTTTTGTCTAATTTGAACACTGTACATGTGCCGTTCTTGTGGAATGGGAATTACTTGAGGGAATAAGAGTGTGCAGGGCAGGTTATCAAGTGCATGGTTGCTAGTTTGCTTAGTAGCTTTGTTCTATGTGTATATGCACATAAATTTGTATATGTGGGTTTTTAAGCATGGTTTCTGTATATCTGATAAGTGCACACATCTGTAACTGTTCCTCCTTGTCTGGTATTATAAGGCCATTTGACTGGATGCTTTAAAATATGAGTCGCTGCGGTAAATGTGTTGCAAAGTCTCATGTGGTTTCAGAAACACATGCATTTGTTTGGCATGCTCTGTTATTCCTCAAGATAAAGCTCCTTTGTATTGCTTAAAACTATTCCATAGCTTCACAAGCAGCTCTAAATTTTTCCTGGTAACTCTGTCAAAACTTAGAGCCCCTGTAGCTTTGCTCAACCCCTAAATTGCTGCTGCTGTTTCAAATTGCTCAATTATTTGAATTGTTGTTGCTGCTATCTCATTTTAACTAGCTGGAGGACAAAAAGCATGGTACTAGCTGAATTTGTGTCGTCATTCTAATCTAAATAACTGTCCTTTTTTGAATGGTCTCTCCTTGGTATTTTGGCTCCAGTTTTTCGAATTCTTCCCTGTTGATCTTTTTAAAGCTAATTCTTCTCTATTGATACATGTAACATGGCGACCCTGGAAGGCATATCACCGTTCTGTTAGCCCAGTCCTGACAAGAGCAGGTGCCTAGTTTATGATAGCTATCGAAAGAGCTCCATGATGAAGGACATAGCTCGTAATCGTATCTTGTTATTACACATGTGGAGCTTGTAACCGTGATTGCCATACTTTTAGAGCTTGTAGCTAGTTATTACACTTGTAGAGCTTCTGGTAGAGCTTGTATATGTTAGAGCTTATTACGTGTAGAGCTTGTAGATCTTGTAAAGTATTGTATATGTTATTACCTGTTATTTGTACAACAGGAGCTCTGTACTGAATCTGGAGTATTACGTGTGTTTTTTATTTTGCCAATTTAAATACTGGTTATTTATTTACCGTTAAATTGAAATATGAAGAATATGACCTTGCTAGTTGGGACCCGCTTACCAGAACCTGACAACTGGGACCCATTTGACTGGTGGAAAAAACTAAAGCTATTGAGGCGAAAAGGCCATGGCCCAGAAATTAAAAAGGCTGAATAGTTGGGCCTAGCCCATATAACTGACCAAAATTAATAAAAAATATATAAAAAAGGATGAATGGTTGGGCTCGGCCCATGTACACACCTAATCGGACCGGGCTGATTCTTGTCAATGACCTTTTCATTTGGTCGCAATTGCCACGTCAGCTTGCCACGTCGGATCCGACGTGGCCTGGGCAGAGAGCTAGTGACCAAAACAGAATGTCATAGGATCACCGACCTTTTGTTTTGGTCGTGGCCTTCCACGACCTTCTCACAGAGAAGGTCGTGAATTTCAGTTTATGTCTGTCAGCTTTTGACCATCTATTTTTGGTCACAGAAAGGTCGCAAATGAAAAACAATGACCTTTCAGTGACCAATAGTGATGGTCGCAAGTTGACATATTTCTTGTAGTGCTTGAAAAGGGCAACCAACCCTTGCTCGTCTTGACAATCCAGTTTGGTCCTCGCCTATTTAAAAGAATGAAATCTTGTGTCTTCTGTCAGCAGAAACATGTGCAGTAATTACCATGAATAACATCAGTACATTACTTACGCGTAAGTTGCGGAGGAAGACTGGAAATTGTTCTGTGTCTGCGGTATAATCATTCCACGAAGGAAAGATGTGCACAAAGTTCCTGACAACAATATAAGCTTCGTCTTCTAAACTGGGAAGAAATGGAATAGGGGTCCTATTTGCTGCAATTGGGGCTCTCTCTGGTTCGAAAAGGGATTTGGCAACTGGATTTGGTGTACTCTTTGCTGGAATGGGGGTTTTGCGTCATAGAGATGGTGCTATGTCAACTGGCATCATCATACTATTTGTTGCAGTTGGGGTCTGCTGAGTTGGGGCATCAGAAATGACCAGTGTAGTAGGGCTAGAGTCTGCTAGAGTTGGGGCAGTGTTTTGTGGGTCAGGTGATATTGCAACTACACCTAATGGGCTATTTGATTTATCAAGTGTCACTACGTTTTCCAAATACTTTGTTCGTGCTCCTCCGCGATTAGCAATCGCCCTCTTCCTTTTGAACGTCTGATACACAAGAACATCATTTGAATGGATAAATATGGTATGATGACAAATGGAATATGTACTAAAAATGGATAGGCCGGGCGTATTCACATACACGACGTGTAAACTAAGCTAATGGCAGTGCAACAAAGTAGAAGCAATGCAAAGCATCAGTTGCAAGATATGTGCGACCAATATAACCTTGGAAAGTTAGAGAAAGCACCTTGATGGGTGAATAAGATAGGGCATCTGCCTCTGACTCCTCCACTAGGGAGCTACATTGACTTAGGTCTCCCTCTAGCTTAGAATCACTGTTAGGATCATATTCTGAGCATGAATCTGTAGGTGGAGAGCGTTTGCTTTGCATCCAGACTTGATTTTAGTCCCTTAATGCCAAGTTTGACATCCATGGCATTGTTCTGCTTTATTATTTTCATGCACGCAAGCTCATAATCATTATGATGCTGTTCAGAATCTGAGATTCATGAAAACATAAAAAGTAGTCAGATTATCTATGGAATGCATTGCGGATTCAACTCGAAGAGTGTCTCCCTATAAACCCCTACATATGCAAAGTTCACCCCCAACCGTGCTGACCTGACCACACACATAAATACAAACCTCTTATGTCTCTATAACAGGCAGACACACATTTCAAAACTGAAGTAGGAACATTAGAATCATATAAAATTCGTATTTGAACAAATAAACTAAGGAATTATGAGTGGCATAATGTTTAGCTTCAAGGGTGGAGTGCTGGTAGTGTGACACAAAGCAAATAGGCAGATTGTATTCCATGTAAAAGATTGTAGTTTATGTAAAAGGTGGAAATGACACTTTCTTTCTATACAATGTAGTGTTCATTGCCCACACATGATGGAAGAGATCACACAGAGAAATACTATTCACTCATGTCTGCGGTTCTAGTATTTTGAAACAGGGTGGTCCACCCTAAAAGAATATTGACAACAAATATGACAAGGCAAGCATAGATGTAGTGAATCAATCATTTACTTGTGAGCTTACTAGGACAAGTATGCAGAATTGTAACTGCAGCAAGAGACCGTCCAAAATCTGAATCAAGAAGTGTGTCTAGCACTTATTGTTTGCAACTAATCGACATGAATAATTGGATATAATATCGAATGTGTAAGAAAGACAAGTAAAATTGTCAACAAACCTGGCCTGCAGTAGTATTCTGGGTCAATGTCACCATGACCAACAATCCAAAATGACTGGTGTCTATTCCTAGGGCCGGAATTTTGAAACCCTGTGAACTTTACAGGTACTAAAGATTACTGAAATACATCTGAACCATTAAGTGTAGGTAGCACTCAGCACACAACAAACCCTAATGACAGTCCTTCCTAATGAGTAATGAATCAATTAGAAAATGGGTGACGAGGAGTGGCTGCTGAGTGTTGAGGATGTATCTCAGGATAAATCGGGTTGGCTTAATGGCTGTTGCACGCCTGAGCCCTGAATGGACTGGGAAGGTAGGCACAGCGGCGCGCCCGGGCAGCGGTGACGCTATTGGGCGAGCGGCTCCTGACCTCCTGTTAGTCTGGCGTCTCCTCCTAGAGTCATGCCTTCCGAGGACGGCAAGTCGCCGGCGAGGCAGGCGGCTAGGGGGGGAGTAGAGATCAGAAGCGCAACAGAACAGAGGGGAATCGGGGCCTGGGCCGACCCAAAATCCCAGGTTGGGCCGCGGCCCACCGTGTGCACCCTATAGAGATACACACCCAAGCAGTGAACATGCATTTTCAAAACTAAATTAGGAACATTTAGCTGACCAATTAAATGACTCTGTTTTAATAATATCAGATTCGTATTTGAACAATTAAGCTTGTTTAGCTTGATGGGTGGAGCAGTGCTATTATGACACAAAGCATGTATGCTGATCATATAGTGATCATAGAAGGGGGAAACCCTAAGCATTTTTTTGAGCAAAAGAGGGTTTCCCCTTTGATTTCTATTAAAGAAACCACCATGGAACCAACACGATCAATTAAACCCTAAGCATGATCAATTAAACCCCATTATGACTGTGCCATGGCAGATTTATAGCTGCAAACCGGAGAAATGCTATTTACCATCCATTGTTTGCTTCGAACTAAGAACTAAATTCTAAGAGCTGCAAAGAAAGTACAGTAACCAAGTTACGATCTATTTTCTGGTTGAGATCAAAAAGTTGAGGAGATATGAAGTACCACCTCTCTTGCGACGCCGTGTAGGCATCGGGGGTGTGATGGCTGTCGGTGGCGTTGAAGCAGATATGCGATGGTAGACGGGTGCATCGGGGGATAAGTCCCGTTGCGGTGGACGAGAAGGTCGTGTGAGCGGGCCCGACAAAGAGGACGACGGTGCTGATGAAGCTAGAGGACGCGATGCAAGGCTCTTGGTCCGTCACCGTGGATGAGAAACGTCCATCTCTAGAAGTGGACGATGCGGTCTTGGTAGGTGCTCCCGCATGGTGGAGGATGGTGGCGATGGATGGGGTGGAGGACGGCGGCGATGGATGGGGTGGCGGACGGAGGAGGCTGGTGCGGGGATGGTGTTCTAGCGCGGATGGTGTATGAATGGGAAAATGGAGGGAGAGGTACGGGGAACCATGTTTTTGGGACGCGCCTGTCTGAAATATGGGAAAGTTACAAACTTAGCCCCCGTTTAAAATTTGGACGTGTCGTCGGTTGGGGATAGGACGGTAATCTCGCATCTCGCCAATATTTGCCCAGAGCGATTTCGGGCTAGGAGAGGGTGTTTTGGCGCCCACGGTTGGCGCCCACGGTGTATGAATGGGACTGACAGGCAGGGTGGCTGTGTCACGTCTGAGTGAAGTTACAAACCTGCCCCTATTGAAAATATTTGCCTACATCGATTTCGGCCAAGTCGAGTTTGTTTTGCCGCCCACTGTGTATGAATGGGGAAATGGAGGGAGAGACAGAGGTCTTTCGGACGAGCTTGAATCAAATGTGTTTTGCCGCCCATGTTTGCCGCCCACCATGTCAGAATGGGCTCAGAGGTGGTCGTGTCACGTCTAATTCAAGTTACTAACCTACCCCTATTGAGAGCAGTGGAAATCGGGCCGATGGATTGTCCGTGTAAGGGGTAGACAGTAATTTCCATCTCCCAAACACTTGGCTTCGGGCAGCCGACGTGGGAGTGGACATTTTGCCACTTCTTTCGAATTTTGGGACAATAAGCATCCACGTTTACCCTGGCAACTAAATTTGAATCCATTTTGTATTCCTATATGAATCTTTATAAATCATTCTATGTGTTTGTATATATCTTCAAAAGAACGACAAAGATGTATTCCACTGTTATATATGAATATGATTTACAAATGCCGATACTCGAATTCAGAAGCTAGAATCCAGTTTAAGGTGAATTCAAATATTTGAAAACACCTTATGTCCAACTCAGGTGTCACACGCAGCATAATGTGTACTGCCATTTAGATATGTACACAAGCGATGTAGCAAGATTCAAATACCGAGTCAATCAACCAATAATGTACAAAACTAACAGACATATAAACACTTATAGAGTATATGGATCAATAGTATCAACTAACATACACAAGCCAGGCCGCCGTACTTTTTTTGCTAGAAGAGCATCCTTTTTTAGCGAGGCTAGTACAACATCTTGGCCCTCTCCGATGCGTGCCACTTAGGGTCCACCTATACTACTATTATTGCTCAATGCACATTCAGCCCGATTGGCATATTTGTAGGTCTGGCACAACAATCAAAATGAAATGTCTCAGAGTCTTATCAATTAATACAGACTTGTGCTAAAAAAATTACAAACCAAAAAACAAAAAACAATTATTACATGATCTCTAAAACAAATGGTTTGATCGATTACATGAACAAACAACACAAAGGTTATTCAACGATGGAAAGAACATTTCACCTATGATTTACCAAGTGGGAATTTAATTTCCTTTTTTCCTTCAGGACCTTAACAATGCGGTCAGTCTCAGCTTGCTTCGTTTTGAAATCCACCAAATATTTAATGGTTGTCTTGATACTGCTTGTGATTGTGATGTTTGCTTCCTCAACATGTCAACTTCATCTCTAAGTGCAGAAGCAGAATCTGTTTCTACCAATAGTTTAGCCTCTATAGCATCAGTAGTTGGCAATTCATGATGCACGATTGGGCCGGTGCCACTGCTATGGGATGATACAACGTCCATGGGGATCTCGCTCTTTGATCTTGGGCTAACCTGTTTTGCCATTAAAGTTCCGATTGGATTCCGAAAAGTTGAATTTAGCAAAACATCTCAACTGGGAGTTATAACAGCAAACCAGTTAAACAAACAAGGAGTTACAGAGTTTCAATTGGATGCTGAAAAGTAGTTATTAACATCATTGTAACCGGATGCAGCAGCAAAGCAGTTAAACAAACAAGTTTTGCAAAAGGTACCAGTTGTGGCATTGGAGTTTCTCTTGGATCCTGAAAAGTTGAGTAGCTAGTAACGTGATTAGAGCAGTAGCAGCAAAGCAGTTAAACAAACAAGTTTTGCAAAAGGAACCTGTTGTGGCATTGGAGTTTCTCTTGGATCCTGAAAAGTTGAGTAGTCAGTAACTTGATTAGAGAAACAAGTTACAACAGCAAACCTGTTGCACACATGTATTTTTGAAAATGTACCTGCTGTGCAATTGGACTTCCAATTGGATCCTGAAAACTTGAAGTTGGTAAGATGATTACAGCAACAAGTTACAGCAGCAAACCAGGTAAACAAGGAAGTTTCTGAAAACATACCCGTTGTGCCAACGGAGTTTTAGTTGGATCCTGCAAACTTGAATGTTAGCAATCATAAATAAAGTGTTGCAAGAGACATAAGAAACTAACATCAAACTAGTAAAACTAACTAGTTTTGGCAATGTATTTATTTACACATGAACTAGTAAAACTAACAAGTTCTTGGCAACGTATTAAAGTACCAAGTCGGTACCGTTTACCAGCAACACAGACATCTGTAAATTTCTTTGATGTAAGAAAATGATTCCAACACATATATAAGTTAAAAAGACGGTGTCCCTCATATAAACCTGACAGTTGTCTATCTATGAACATGCAAACATTACTAGTGCTACAAGTGATAACAACAAACCATTTAAACAAACAGGGTATCAGAACATAAATTACACGTGAATTCTGTTGCACCTTAGAAGTACATATGACAAGCTATATACGTGCTTAAGTAGCTATTTAAGTTCAGGCAAACAGGTAATTCTTAACAGTAGGTATCAAACACATAGATATGTGTAGTCTATAATAGGATTAACAGGCTATGACATTATGTAATCAGTAGCAAACTAAATTAAGCCAAGCAACGTAATTGAACAATTTTGCAATTAGTGGCTAACTAAAATTCTGAGAAGCAGGTAACTGAACTTACGCTAGCTCTTTGTACAGGCACACTGCAACTTCTTTTTTGCTTACAAGGTTCTATGAAGGAGTCCATGGCATCAATTGCTTGATACGCAGTCCCAATACTTCTTTCTTCCCACAATGCATTGGTAAGTCGAATGTTTAATCTGGTAAGATGGTGCGTCCTTGATATGTTATATGAGGACGGGTTGTCAGACTAGTTGTAGCCACACACATCACACTGGCTTTTACTGTATATTTCATGCGATTACATTTGGCATATCGAGATCTAAGCAATCTAGAATAGGATGAAAAGACTAGCATCCTTCACATTATTGGTGAACTCAGTTCATAGAAACAATCAATTCAACCATTCTGTGGGTAAATCAAAAGCGCTACTGGAATATTTTTCACTACCCCAATCATACACGCAAAAGGGGCAACCCCACCGTAGGGGCTGGTATGGGCGGCCGCCTCGGGTGGCTGGAAAGTGTGCACCTAGTTTGAGTCGTCCAGGTTGGCCCAGGCTAGTTTTGTTCGTCCCAACGCACGAGGAGGCAATGTAAAAATGAAGAAAAACGTTTCAATTTGGATGGGCCAATAAAGTAAGTGCAAGGCAGGCCCTATAGCAGGCTCGCGGCCCAAACAAGCGCCTCCCATATCGATCGACAGTAGGAAAAATCCCAATTAGTTCGCTCCAGCCTCCAGTTTGGTTTGCTCCTAACCTAGCCGCTGCTGGACAGACCGACACATCACTTCCTCACGCCCTCGTTGGAGGGCGGTCGCCGGGCTTCAAGTGAATGGAAAGACAAGAAGATGAAGATCCAACCCTGGGTGTAGCCTGCATGGGAGGCAGCGGCGGCAGCACGGGCATGGCATCGAGCTTGCGCAAATGGACAGTCGCAACTTGCAAGAGCAGCATGCGCAACGAGTAGGTACATCATACCTGATTATATCTAATTCAACTGTTCAATTTCTGGCTGATACGTCCCCAATGTATCTATAATTTTTCATTGTTCCATGCTGTTATATTATCAATCTTGGATGTTTTATAATCATTTTATATCATTTTTTGGTACTAACCTATTGACATAGTGCCAAGTGCCATTTGCTGTTTTCTGCATGTTTTTTACATCGCAGGAAATCAATACCAAACGGAGTCCAAATGCAACGAAACTCCATGGAGATTTTTTATGGACCAGAAGACACATAATGGGCCCTGGCTGCGCCTGGGGGGTGCTTCGAGGAGAGCACAACCCACCAGGGTGCACCAGGAGGCCCAGGCGCGCCCTGGTGGGTTGTGCCCACCTCGGGTGCCCCCCGGACCACCTCTTTGCTCTATAAATACCCCAATATTCCCAAAACCCTAGGGGAGTCGACGAATTATTGATCCAGCTGCCGCAGGGTCCAGAACCACCAGATCCAATTTTGACACCATCTCGGATGGGGTTCACCACCTCCATTGGTGCCTCTCCGATGATGTGTGAGTAGTTCTTTGTAAACCTTCGGGTCCGTAGTTAGTAGCTAGATGGGTTCCTCTCTCTCTCTCTCGCTGAATTCTCAATACAATGGTCTCTTGGAGATCCATATGATGTAACTTTTTTTGCGGTGTGTTTGTTGGGATCTGATGAACTTTGAGTTTATGATCAGTTATATCTTTTTATATCCATGAAAGTATTTGAGTTTCTTTGATCTCTTATAGCCTCGTATTTCTTCTCCGATATTTTGGTTTTGTTTGGCCAACTTGATCTATTTATCTTGCAATGGGAAGAGGTGCTTTGTAGTGGGTTCAATCTTACGGTGCTTGACCCCAGTGACAGAAGGGGAACCGACATGTATGTATCGTGGCTACTAAGGGTAAAACGATGGGGTCTATCTCTACATAGATAGATCTTGTCTACATCATGTCATCGTTCTTATTGCATTACTCCATTTTTCCATGAACTTAATACACTAGATGCATGCTGGATAGCGGTCGATGTGTGGAGTAATAGTAGTAGATGCAGGCAGGAGTCGGTCTACTAATCTTGGACGTGATGCCTATATAATGATCATTGCCTGGATAGCGTCATGATTATTTGAAGTTCTATCAATTGCCAAACAGTAATTTGTTCACCCACCGTTTGCTATTTTTCTCGAGAGAAGCCACTAGTGAAACCTACGGCCCCAGGGTCTCTTTCTCATATATTTGCCTTTGCGATCTACTTTTCTTTTACATTTATTTTCAGATGTATTAAACCAGAAATACAAAAATAGCTTGCTGCGTTTTATTCCCATTTATTTTATTTGGCGTTCGATCTATCAATCTACTACAATTTTATCTCATGTCTGTTTGCCTATCTTGAGGCATCGTACCCGGAAGGATTGACAACCCCTTTAACACATCGGGTGCGAGGCTTTGTTATCTGTGTGCAGGGGATGTTTACGTTGTATTGCTTGGTTCTCCTACTGGTTCGATAACCTTGGTTTCATACCTGAGGGAAATACCTACCGCCACAGTGCTGCATCATCCCTTCCTCTTTGGGGAAATACCGACGTAGCTTCAAGCGACATCAAAAGGAATTTCTGGCGCCGTTGCCGGGGATGATCTTCAACATATACCAGCTTCCTATTCACAAATCTCATCTCCTCGCAATTTACATTATTTGCCATTTGCCTCTCGTTTTCCTCTCCCCCAGTTCACAAACATTTGCCGTTTTATTCGCCCCTCTTTTCCGTTTGCCGTTTTCTTGCCGGATCTGTTTTTGAGTGCAATCTTGTTGTGTAGTCATCATGACTCAAGAGAACACCAAGTTATGTGATTTCTCAAATACCAACAACAATGATTTTATTGGCACTCCGATTGCTCCTCCCGCCACTAGTGCGGAGTCTTGTGATATTAATACTGCTTTGCCGAATCTTGTTATGAAAGATCATTTTTCCGGTACTCCTAATGAGGATGCCGCGTCCCATCTTAATACCTTCGTGGAATTATGCGATATGCAAAAGAAAAAAGATGTGGACAATGATGTTGTGAAGATGAAATTATTTCTGTTTTCTTTGCGTGATTCTGCAAAAATTTGGTTTTCTTCTTTGCCTCGCAATAGTATCGTTTCTTGGAATAAGTGCAAAGATGCTTTTATCACTAAGTATTTTCCGCCCGCAAAAATTATTTCCCTTAGAACCCAGATCATGAATTTCAAGCAACTTGAACATGAGCATGTTGCGCAATCTTGGGAAAGGATGAAAATGATGCTAAGGAATTGCCCAACTCATGGGTTAAACATTTGGATGATCATAAAAAAAAAAATTATGCGGGATTGAATTTTGTTTCTTGTAATCTTTTAGATTCTGCCACGGGTGGTACTCTTATGGAAATTACTTTGGGTGAAGCCACCAGATTGCTTGATAATATCATGGCAAATTATTCACAATGGCATACCGAAAGAGCTCCTACTAGTAAAAAAGTTAATTCGGTTGAAGAAATTTCTTCTTTGAGTGAAAAAGTTGATGCTCTTATGAAATTGGTTGCTAGTAAAAGTGCTCCTATTGATTTTAATGATATGCCTTTGTCTACTTTGATTGAGCAAAATAGTGATGCCTTAGATGTGAATTTTATTTCTCAAAATAATTCCAACAACAATGCTTATAGAGGTAATTTTAATCCTAGGCCTTTTCCTAGTAATTCCTCTAATAATTGTGGTAATTCCTATGGAAATCAATATTATAATAAATAATAGGAACACCTATGATCTTGAAAATAATATTAAAGAATATCAACACGCAAAAAGTTTTCAACACTTCAATAGAAGAAAAGTTGAGTAAGATTGATGATTTGTCTAGAAGTGTTGATAGAATTTCTCATGATGTGGAAAATCTCAAGATAATTTTTTTTGTGCCTAATGTTGATGAATCAATTAAAGTTCTTTATGTTTCTATGGATGAAACTAAGAAAAGAACCGCTATGCTTAGAGCTAAAATAGATTTTTTGGAAAAATCATTTTCTAGTGATTACTTTCGCAAAAGTGATGAACATCTTAAAATGATTGGTGTTTCTTCTATTGATTCCTTGTTTAGTAAAGTTAAGATTGATGAAAAAGGGACTGGAGAAGAGTCAACTTTAGTTAGAAGGCGTCCCGATAATTCGGAGGGTGAAAATCTTGTTGAGAAAATTGATGAAAGTGGGTTTGAAGAGGTCAAAACTTTAGCTAGTGATGCACTGATACGTCTCCAACGTATCTACTTCCCCTCATGCTTTTCCTCTTGTTTTGGACTCTAATTTGCATGATTTGAATGAAACTAACCCCGGACTAACGCTGTTTTCAGCAGAACTACCATGGTGTTGTTTTTGTGCAGAAATAAAAGTTCTTGGAATGAAACAAAACTTTGCAAGGAATTTTTATGGAATAAATGAGAATTTCTGGAGCCAAGACCCACCAGAGAGGGCCCCCCTGGGTGGGCACAACCCACCAGGGCGCCCCCTCTCCTGGCGCACCCAGGTGGGTTGTACCCACCCAGTGGCCCCACAGACGATCCCCCTGATACTATAAAATCACATGTTTCCAGAAAAAATCAGGGAGAAAGAATTATCGTGTTCCACAAGACGGAGCCGCCGCCAAGCCCTGTTCTTCCTCGGGAGGGCAGATCTGGAGTCCGTTTGGGGCTCCGGAGAGGGGGATCTTCGTTCTTCGTCATCACCAACCCATCTCCATCGCCAATTCCATGATACTCTCCACCGGGAGTGAGTAATTCATTCATAGGCTCGCTGGTCGGTGAGGAGTTGGATGAGATTCATCATGTAATCGAATTAGTTTTGTTAGGGCTTGATCCCTAGTATCCACTATGTTCTTAGATTGATGTTGCTATGACTTTGCTATGCTTAATGCTTGTCACTTTGGGCCCGGGTGCCATGAACTTAGATCTGAACCTTTTATGAATTCATCATTATATCCATGTTTTAGATCCGATCTTGCAAGTTATAGTCACCTACTACGTGTTATGACCCGGTAAGCCCGGAGTGACAATAACCGAGACTTCTTCCGGTGATTACCGTAGTTTGAGGAGTTCATGTATTCACTATGTGTTAATGCTTTGTTCCGGTTCTCTATTAAAAGGAGGCCTTAATATCCCTTAGCTTCCATTATGGACCCCGCTACCACGGGAGGGTAGGACAAAAGATATCATGCAAGTTCTTTTAATAAAGCACATATGACTATTTACGGAATACATGCCTACATTATATCGATGAACTGGAGCTAGTGCCGTATCGCCCTAGGTTATAACTATCACATGATGAATATCATACAACAAGTCACCGATCCAATGCCTACGAATTTATCTCATATTGTTTCTGCTAAGTTACTACTTGTGTCATCACTGTTACACTTGCTACAAAACTACTGCTATCACTGTTACTGTTACCGTTGCTGCTGTCACTACTGTTGGAAATATGCCCTAGAGGCAATAATAAATGGTTATTATTATATTTCTTTGTTCATGGTAATTGTCTATTATTCATGCTATAATTGTATTGTCCGGAAATCGTAATACATGTGTGAATACATAGACCACAACCTGTCCCTAGTAAGCCTCTAGTTGACTAGCTCGTTGATCAACAGATAGTCATGGTTTCCTGACTATGGACATTGGATGTCATTGATAACGGGATCACATCATTAGGAGAATGATGTGATGGACAAGACCCAACTTAAGCATAGCATAAAAGATCGTGTAGTTTCGTTTGCTAGAGCTTTTCCAATGTCAAGTATCTTTTCCTTAGACCATGAGATCGTGCAACTCCCGGATACCATAGGAGTGCTTTGGGTGTGCCAAACGTCACAACGTAACTGGGTGACTATAAAGGTGCATTACGGGTATCTCCGAAAGTGTCTGTTGGGTTGGCACGGATCGAGACTGGGATTTGTCACTCCGTGTGATGGAGAGGTATCTCTGGGCCCACTCGGTAATGCATCATCATAATGAGCTCAATGTGACTAAGGCGTTATTCACGGGATCATGCATTGCGGTACGAGTAAAGAGACTGGCCGGTAACGAGATTGAACAAGGTATTGGGATACCGACGATCGAATCTCGGGCAAGTAACATACCGATTGACAAAGGGAATTGCATATGGATTGATTGAATCCTCGACACTGTGGTTCATCCGATGATATCATCGTGGAACATGTGGGAGCCAACATGGGTATCCAGATCCCGTTGTTGGTTATTGACCGGAGAGGCGTCTCGGTCATGTCTGCATGTCTCCCGAACCCGTAGGGTCTACACACTTAAGGTCCGGTGACGCTACGGTTGTAGAGATATATGTATGCGGAAACCCGAAAGTTGTTCGGAGTCCCGGATGAGATCCCGGACGTCACGAGAGGTTCCGGAATGGTCCGGAGGTAAAGATTTATATATGGGAAGTCTTATTTTGGTCACCGGAAAAGTTTCGCGCTTTATCGGTATTGTACCGGGAGTGCCGAAAGGGGTCCGGGGGTCCACCAAGGGGGTCCACCAGCCCCGGGGGGGGGCACATGGGCTGTAAGGGGTGCGCCTTGGCCTATATGGGCCAAGGGCACCAGCCCCAAGAGGCCCATGCGCAAGAGATAAGAAAAAAAAGGGAGGGTCCTAAAGGGGGAAGGCACCTCCGAGGTGCCTTGGGGGGGAAGGACTCCCCCCTGGCCGCACCCTTCCTTGGAGGAAGGGGAAAGGCTGCACCCCCCCTCTCCCTTGGCCCTATATATAGTGGGGGGAAGGGAGGGCAGCAACATCTAAGCCTTGGGCGCCTCCCTCCTCCCCTTCAACACCTCTCTCTCTCGCAGAAGCTTGGCGAAGCCCTGCCGGAGACCCGCTACATCCACCACCACGCCGTCATGCTGTTGGATCTCCATCAACCTCTCCTCCCCCCTTGCTGGATCAAGAAGGAGGAGACGTCGCTGCACCGTACGTGTGTTGAACGCGGAGGTGCCGTCCGTTCGGCACTCGGTCATCGGTGATTTGGATCACGGCGAGTACGACTCCGTCATCCATGTTCATTGGAACGCTTCCGCTCGCGATCTACAAGGGTATGTAGATGCACTCCTTTCCCCTCGTTGCTAGTAGACTCCATAGATGCATCTTGGTGAGCGTAGGAAAATTTTAAATTATGCTACGATTCCCAACAGTGGCATCATGAGCCAGGTCTATGAGTAGTTACTATGCACGAGTAGAACACAAAGCAGTTGTGGGCGTTGAGTTTGCCAATTCTTCTTGCCGCTACTAGTCTTTTCTTGTTTCGGCGGCATTGTAGGATGAAGCGGCCCGGACCGACCTTACACGTACTCTTACGTGAGACAGGTTCCACCGACTGACATGCACTAGATGCATAAGGTGGCTAGCGGGTGTCTGTCTCTCCTACTTTAGTCGGAACGGATTCGATGAAAAGGGTCCTTATGAAGGGTAAATAGAAATTGGCAAATCACGTTGTGGTCATACGTAGGTAAGAAACGTTCTTGCTAGAAACCTACAAACCACGTAAAAACTTGCAACAACAATTAGAGGACGTCTAACTTGTTTTTGCAGCAAGTGCTATGTGATGTGATATGGCCAGAAGATGTGATGAATGATATATGTGATGTATGAGATTGATCATATTCTTGTAATAGGAATCACGACTTGCATGTCGATGATTATGACAACCGGCAGGAGCCATAGGAGTTGTCTTTATTATTTTGTATGACCTGCGTGTCATTGAATAACGCCATGTAAATTACTTTACTTTATTGCTAAATGCGTTAGCCATAGAAGTTGAAGTAATCGTTGGCGTGACGACTTCATGAAGACACAATGATGGAGATCATGGTGTCATGCCGGTGACAAAGATGATCATGGTGCCCCGAAGATGGAGATCAGAGGAGCATAATGATATTGGCCATATCATGTCACTATTTGATTGCATGTGATGTTTATCATGTTTTTGCATCTTATTTGCTTAGAACGACGGTAGAAAGTAGGATGATCCCTTATAATAATTTCAAGAAAGTGTTCACCCTAATTGTGCACCGTTGCGAAGGTTCGTCGTTTCGAAGCACCACGTGATGATCGGGTGTGATAGATTCTTACGTTCGAATACAACGGGTGTTGACGAGCCTAGCATGTATAGACATGGCCTCGGAACACACGCAATACACTTAGGTTGACTTGACGAGCCTAGCATGTACAGACATGGCCTCGGAACACGGAGGACCGAAAGGTCGAGCATGAGTCGTATAGAAGATACGATCAACATGGAGATGTTCACCGATCTTGACTAGTCCGTCTCACGTGATGATCGGACACGGCCTAGTTGAACTCGGATCATGTTTCACTTAGATGACTAGAGGGATGTCTATCTGAGTGGGAGTTCATAATCAGATGAACTTCATTATCATGAACATAGTCAAAAAGGTATTTGCAAATTATGTCATGGCTTGCGCTTTAGTTCTACTGGTTAAGATATGTTCCTAGAGAAAATTTAGTTGAAAGTTGGTAGTAGCAATTATGCGGACTGGGTCCGTAAACTGAGGATTGTCCTCATTGCTGCACAGAAGGCTTATGTCCTTAATGCACCGCTCGGTGTGCTGAACCTCAGCGTCGTCTGTAGATGTTACAAAACATCTGACATACACGTTTTGATAACTACGTGATAGTTCGGTGCGGTTTAGAATTGTGGCACCAAAGACGTTTCTGAAACGTCGCAGAACATGTGAGATGTTCCGAAGACTGAAATTGGGATTTCAGACTAGTGCCCACGTCAAGAGGTATGAGACCTCTGACAAGTTTCTTAAGCCTGCAAACTAAGGGAGAAAAGCTCAATCGTTGAGCGTGTGCTCAGATTGTCTGAGTGCCACAATCGCTTGAATCGAGTGGGAGTTAATCTCCCAGATGAGATAGTGATAGTTCTCCATAGTCACTGCCACCAAGCTAGTAGAGCTTCGTGATGAACTATAACATATCAAGGATAGTTATGATGATCCTTGAGCTATTCGCGATGTTTGACACCGCGAGAGTAGAAATCAAGAAGGAGCATCAATTGTTGATGGTTAGTAAAACCACTAGTTTAAGAAGGGCAAGGGCAAAAGGGATACTTCATGAAACAGCAAGTCGTTTGCTGCTCTAGTGAAGAATCCCAAGGTTGAACCCAAACCCGAGACTAAGTGCTTCTGTAATGAGAGGAACGGTCACTGAAGCAGTACTACCCTAGATACTTGGTAGATGAGAAGGCAGGCAAGGTCGACAAAGTATATTGGATATACGTTATATGAATGTGTACTTTACTAGTACTCCTAGCAGCACCAGGGTATTAGATACTGGTTCGGTTGCTAAGTGTTAGTAACTCGAAATAAAAGCTGCGGAATAAATGGAGACTAGCTAAAGGTGAGATGACGATATGTGTTGGAAGTGTTTCCAAGGTTGATGTGATCAAGCATCGCATGCTCCCTCTACCATCGAGATTTGGTGGTTGCGCTGAACATGATTGGATTATGTTTACCGCAAAACGGTTATTCATTTAAGGAGAATAATGGTTACTCTGTTTATTTGAATAATACCTTCAATGGTCTTGCACCTAAAATGAATCTCGATCGTAGTGATACACATGTTCATGCCAAAAGATATAAGATAGTAATGATAGTACCACATACTTGTGGCACTGCCACTTGAGTCATATTGGTGTAGAACGCATGAAGAAGCTCCATGTAGGTGGATCTTTGGACTCACTCATTTTTGAAAAGATTGAGACATGCGAACCATGTCTATTGGTATATATGCATGAAGAAACTCCATACAGATGGATCGTTTGGACTCACTTGATTATGAATCACTTGAGACATGCAAATCATACCACATGGGCAAGATGACTGAAAGGCCTCGTTTTCAGTGAGATGGAACAAGAGAGCAATTTATTGGAAGTAATACATTTTGATGTATGCAGTCCAATGAATGCTGAGGCATGCAGTGGATATCGTTATGTTCTTACTTCACAGATGATTTGAGTAGATGCTGAGTGTATTTACTTGATGAAACACTAGTCTGAATTATTGAAAGGTTCAAGCAATTTCAGAGTGAAGTTGAAGATCGTCGTGACAAGAGGATAAAATGTCTGTGATATGATCATAGAGATGAGTATCTGAGATACGAGTTTGGCACACAATTGAGACATTGTGGAAAGTGTTTCACAATTAATACCGCCTGGAACACCATAGTGTGATGGTGTGTCCGAACATCATAACTGCACCCTATTGGATATGGTGCATACCATGATGTTTCTTATCAAATTACCACTATCATTTATGGGTTAGGCATTAGAGACAACCGCATTCACTTTAAAAGGGGCACCACGCAATTCCGTTGAGACGACACCGTTTATAGAAACCTAAGTTGTCGTTTCTTAAAAGTTTGGGGCTGCGATGCTTATGTGAAAAAGTTTCAGGCTGATAAGCTCGAACCCAAAGCGGATAAATGCATCTTCATAGAATACCCAAAAACAGTTGGGTATACCTCCTATCTGGAAGCAAAAGTAATTGCTTCTAGAAACGAGTCCTTTCTCGAGGAAAAGTTTCTCTCGAAAGAATTGAGTGGGAGGATGGTGGAGACTTGATAAGGTTATTGAACCGTCGCTTCAACTAGTGTGTAGCAGGGCACAGGAAGTTGTTCCTGTGGCACCTACACCAATTGAAGTGGAAGCTTATGATAGTGATCATGAAACTTCGGATCAAGTCACTACCAAACCTCGTAGGATGACGAGGATGCGCACTACTTCAGAGTAATGCGTGATCCTGTCTTGGAAGTCATGTTGCTAGACAACAATGAACCTACGAGCTATGGAGAAGCGATGGTAGGCCCATATTCCGACGAATGGCTCGAGGCCATGAAATCCGAGATAGAATCCATGTATCAGAACAAAGCATGGACTTTGGTGAACTTGCCCGATGATCGGCAAGCCATTGAGATAAATGGATCTTTAAGAAGAAGACGGACATGGACGGTAATGTTACCGTCTATGAAGCTCGACTTGTGGCAAAGAGTATTTTCACAAGTTCAAGGAGTTGACTACGATGAGTTTTTCTCATCCGTAGCGATGCTTAGGTCCGTCGGAATCATGTTAGCATTAGCTACATTTATGAAATCTGGCAGATGGATGTCAAAACAAGTTTCCTTACCAGTTTTCGTAAGGAAAGGTTGTATGTGATACAATCAGAAAGGTTTT
This sequence comes from Triticum aestivum, assembly GCF_018294505.1. Taxonomy (NCBI): domain Eukaryota; kingdom Viridiplantae; phylum Streptophyta; class Magnoliopsida; order Poales; family Poaceae; genus Triticum; species Triticum aestivum. The sequence continues at coordinate 123,136,014 of NC_057808.1, forward strand.
GTCGATCCTAAGGATGCTAAAAGGTATGCTAGCTCCAGCGATCCTTCCATGGATCAGAGCAAGCATCTCGGAGTCAGAATATACGCTTTGATGGGGTGATCAAAGTTTTTGGGTTTATACAAAGTTTGTTAGAAACTTGTATTTACAATAAAGTGAGTGGGAGCGCTACAACATTTCTGATAAGTATATGTGAATGACATATTGATGATCCGAAATGATGTAAAATTTCTGGAAAGCATAAAGGGTTGTTTGAAAGGAGTTTTTCAAAGGAAGACCTGGATAAAGCTACTTACATATTGGGCATCAAGATCCATAGAGATAGATCAAGACGCCTGATGATACTTTCAAAAGACAGCACACCTTGACATGATTTTGAAAGAGTTCAAAATAGATCAGCAAAGAAGGAGTTCTTGGCTGTGTTACAAGGTGTGAGTATTGAGTGAGACTCAAGACCTGACCACAGCAGAAGATAGAGAAAGGACGAAGGTCGTCCCCTATGCTTTAGACATAGGCTCTATAGTATGCTATGCTGTGTACCGCACATGTAGTGTGCCTTGCCATAAGTTGGTCAAGAGGGTACAATGGTGATCCGGGAAAGGATCTCATGACAGCGGTCGAACTTATCCTTAGCACCTAGTGGATTAAGGAATTTTCTCGATTATGGAGGTGGAAAGGAGTTCGTCGTAAAGGGTTACGTCGATGCGAACTTTGACACTAATCCGGATGACTCTGAGTAGTAAACCGGATTCGTATAGTAGAGCAATTATTTGAAATGGCTCCAAATAGCGCGTGGTAGCATCCACAAGATGACATAGATATTCGTAAAGCACACGGTTCTGAAAGGTTCAGACCCGTTGACTAATAACCTCTCTCACAAGCATAACATGACCAAACCAGAACACATTGAGTGATAATCACATAGTGATGTGAACTAGATCGTTGACTCTAGTAAACTCTTTAGATGTTGGTCACATGGTGATGTGACCAGTGAGTGTTAATCACATGGTGATGTGAACTAGATTATTGACTCTAGTGCAAGTGGGAGACTGTTGGAAATATGCCCTAGAGGCAATAATAAATGGTTATTATTATATTTCTTTGTTCATGGTAATTGTCTATTATTCATGCTATAATTGTATTGTCCGGAAATCGTAATACATGTGTGAATACATAGACCACAACCTGTCCCTAGTAAGCCTCTAGTTGACTAGCTCGTTGATCAACAGATAGTCATGGTTTCCTGACTATGGACATTGGATGTCATTGATAACGGGATCACATCATTAGGAGAATGATGTGATGGACAAGACCCAACTTAAGCATAGCATAAAAGATCGTGTAGTTTCGTTTGCTAGAGCTTTTCCAATGTCAAGTATCTTTTCCTTAGACCATGAGATCGTGCAACTCCCGGATACCGTAGGAGTGCTTTGGGTGTGCCAAACGTCACAACGTAACTGGGTGACTATAAAGGTGCATTACGGGTATCTCCGAAAGTGTCTGTTGGGTTGGCACGGATCGAGACTGGGATTTGTCACTCCGTGTGACGGAGAGGTATCTCTGGGCCCACTCGGTAATGCATCATCATAATGAGCTCAATGTGACTAAGGCGTTAGTCACGGGATCATGCATTGCGGTACGAGTAAAGAGACTTGCCGGTAACGAGATTGAACAAGGTATTGGGATACCGACGATCGAATCTCGGGCAAGTAACATACCGATTGACAAAGGGAATTGCATACGGATTGATTGAATCCTCGACACCGTGGTTCATCCGATGATATCATCGTGGAACATGTGGGAGCCAACATGGGTATCCAGATCCCGCTGTTGGTTATTGACCGGAGAGGCGTCTCGGTCATGTCTGCATGTCTCCCGAACCCGTAGGGTCTACACACTTAAGGTCCGGTGACGCTAGGGTTGTAGAGATATATGTATGCGGAAACCCGAAAGTTGTTCGGAGTCCCGGATGAGATCCCGGACGTCACGAGAGGTTCCGGAATGGTCCGGAGGTAAAGATTTATATATGGGAAGTCTTATTTTGGTCGCCGGAAAAGTTTCGCGCTTTATCGGTATTGTACCGGGAGTGCCGAAAGGGGTCCGGGGGTCCACCAAGGGGGTCCACCAGCCCCGGGGGGCCACATGGGCTGTAAGGGGTGCGCCTTGGCCTATATGGGCCAAGGGCACCAGCCCCAAGAGGCCCATGCGCAAGAGATAAGAAAAAAGGGAGAGTCCTAAAGGGGGAAGGCACCTCCGAGGTGCCTTGGGGGGGAAGGACTCCCCCCTGGCCGCACCCTTCCTTGGAGGAAGGGGCAAGGCTGCGCCCCCCCTCTCCCTTGGCCCTATATATAGTGGGGGGAAGGGAGGGCAGCAACATCTAAGCCTTGGGCGCCTCCCTCCTCCCCTGCAACACCTCTCTCTCTCTCGCAGAAGCTTGGCGAAGCCCTGCAGGAGACCCGCTACATCCACCACCACGCCGTCGTGCTGTTGGATCTCCATCAACCTCTCCTCCCCCCTTGCTGGATCAAGAAGGAGGAGACGTCGCTGCACCGTACGTGTGTTGAACGCGGAGGTGCCGTCCGTTCGGCACTCGGTCATCGGTGATTTGGATCACGGCGAGTACGACTCCGTCATCCACGTTCATTGGAACGCTTCCGCTCGCGATCTACAAGGGTATGTAGATGCACTCCTTTCCCCTCGTTGCTAGTAGACTCCATAGATGCATCTTGGTGAGCGTAGGAAAATTTTAAATTATGCTACGATTCCCAACAACTACTATCAAAACTATCAAACTACTTTGCTACTGATCACTTTGCTGCAGATAATTAATCTCCAGGTGTGGTTGAATTGACAACTCAGCTGCTAATACCTTCAAATATTCTTTGGCTCCCTTTGTGTCGAATCTATAAATTTGTGTTGAATACTCTACCCTCAAAAACTGTTGCGATCCCCTATACTTTTTGGTTATCAAGACCTTTTTTTGGCACCGTTGCCGGGGAGCATAGCTATATTTGTTGAGTCACTTGGGATTATTATCATATTATCACTATGAAGAATCTGAAGGATCCAGAGACTAAGATATTTACCTCAAAGACGAGGGGAGGTAAGGAACTGCCATCCAGTTCTGCTTTAGATTCACCTTCTGTGTTGAGTAAACTTGCAACACCACCACATGCTATCCATTCTAATATGTCGCAAGTTATTGATGATGCTACTTATACTATGAATGATGCTTATGATGATGCTAGTACCTTGCTTGATAATGATGATGTGCCACTTGGTGAATTTCTTGATGAACAAATTGCTGGAGTAATACAACATGATGTTGTTGAATCTGATGATGAGCTTGAAACTGAAACTCCTGAAACACCTGCTAGAACTAGCCTTCCTAGATATGAATTGCCTAAGGTACCGGAAGGTTATGTTATGAATGAAGAGACAACTAGAGATATTCTTGCTTGTAAGGATAGAGATGATCTAGAGAAATTATTATGCAAGTATAAACAAAAAACTCTGAATGCTAGAATGAAATGTGATCCCAAGTTTTCTACTTCACCTATCTTTATTGATGATAAGGATTATGAATTCTCTATCGACCCAGAGTTAATTACTTTGGTTGAATCTGCCATGGTTATGAAACTGAAACTGTTGTGGCACATCTTACTAAGTTGAATGACATACCCACCCTTTTTACTCATGATGAGAAGACTCGCTATTACTTTATTCTCAAATTATTTCTGTTCTCATTAAAGGGTGATGCTAAAGCTTGGTACAATACTCTTACTCCTGGTTGTGTGCGTAGTCCCTAGGATATGATTTACTACTTCTCTAAAAAATATTTCCCTGCTCATAATAAACAAGCTGCCTTGCAGGAAATATTTAACTTCGTGGAAACTAAAGAAGAGAGTCTCCCACAAGCTTGGGGGAGGCTTTGCTAGTTGCTTAATGCTTTGCCTGATCATCCTCTGAAGAAAAATGAAATACTTGATATCTTCTATAATGGACTAACCGATGCTTCTAGGGACTTCCTAGATAGTTGTGCTGGTTGTGTTTTCAGGGAACGAACTGTTGGACAAGCTGAAGAATTATTGAATAACATATTGAAAAATTATGATGATTGGACTATTCCTGAACCACCGCCTAAACCCACTCCAAAGAAGAGGGGTATATTATATCTCCGTCCTGAAGATATGCAAGAGGCAAAGAAATCTATGAAGGAAAAAGGTATTAAAGCCGAGGATATAAAAAATTTACCTCCTATTGAAGAAATACATGGGCTTAATACACCACCACTGCCTAAGGTGGTAGAGGTAAATTCTCTAATGAAGTTCAATGATAATGACAATCCTCACAATATGCATCCTAGTCAATGCCTTTATGAGTTTGAAAACTACATTAGAAAACAAGATCACTTCAATGCAAATGTTATGAAACAATTGAAGTATAATTCTGATATGATTGCTCACTTGAGTGACTTGTTATTTAGAATATCAAATGATGTTAGAGGTGTTGGAAAACATGCTTCTATGGTTCAAACTCAATTAGAACAAGTTGCTAAATCACAAAGAGAATTGCTTGAAGAAATGAATAATAATATGCATGACTTTACTGTTAGAGTTGCAACTAGAGGAGGTAAAATGACTCAGGAACCACTTTATCCTGAGGGACACCCAAAAAGAATTGAACAAGACTCACAAAGAAATAACACTAGTGCACCTAGTCCTTCTAAAAAGAAAAAGAAGAAGAAGAATGATAGGACTTTGCATGCTTCTAGTGAACCTGAAATAGAAAAACCTCCTGATAATGAAAATGAAACTTCTATCTCTGATGCTGAAACTCAATCTGGTAATGAACATCCACCTAGTGATTATGAAAAAGATAATGCTGATGTTCATGAAGACACTCAACCAAGTAATGATAAAGAACCAGATAATGATGTTGAGATAGAACCACCTGTTGATTTGATAACCCACAACCTAAGAATAAAAGGTATGATAAAAGAGACTTCATGGCTAGAAAACATGGTAAAGAAAGAGAAACGTGGGTTCAAAAACCTATGCCTTTTCCACACAAGTCAACTAAAAAGAATGATGATGAAGAATTTGAACGCTTTTCTGAAATGCCGAGGCCAGTCTTTTTGCATACTTGCTTGACTGATATCTTGAAAATGCCTCCTTATGCATAGTATATGAAAGACATTATCACTAATAAGAGAAAAATACCGGAAGCTGAAATCTGCACTATGCTTGATAATTATACTTCTAAAGATGGAGTGCCTAAAAAACTTGGAGATCCGGGAATACCAACTATACCTTGCTCTATCAAAAAGAATTATGTGAAAACTGCTTTGTGTGATTTAGGAGCTGGTGTTAGTGTTATGCCTTTCTCTTTATATAAAAGACTTGACTTGAATAAACTCACACCTACTGAAATATCTTTGCAAATGGCTGACAAATCAACTGCCATACCTATCGGTATTTGTGAGGATGTTCCCGTTGTTGTTGCTAATGTTACTATTTTGACTGACTTTGTTATACTTGAGATGCCCGAGGACGACAACATGTCGATTATCCTTGGTAGACCCTTCTTGAATACTACAGGGGCTGTTATTGATTGTAATAAAAGCAAGGTCACTTTTCATATCAATGGTAATGAGCATACGGTGCACTTTCCGAAGAAACAATTCCAAGTGAATGGTATTAATGTTATTGAAAAATCTCCGACAATCACTATTGGAAGTTTTCAAATACCTCTACCTACTGTCAAAAAGAAATATAAAATGCTTATTGTTGGGGATACTCATATACCCATTGAGGTAACTCAATGATTTACGAAAGTTCTTCGTTTCATGCTAATCGAAAGTGGTTGTGAATAAGACATGAGCAACCTTATTAATGAATCATTTTTGAGCGGTATGAAGTTGATGAATTTAGTAAGCACTACCTTCTGTCCTTACTTTTTATTCTCTGCTTTTATTAGTTAAATAAAATAAAATGCCATGTTTTATCTGTTTTCTGAATTCCCCGTGCCATAAAAAATGACCCAAAAATAAAAGTGCTCAAAATGCCCTGAAAATTTTATACGATTTTTCTTCTAAATATTTCTGAAGTTTTAGTGCAAATATTACCAGAGGGAGGTGCACCAGGTGGGCACAACCCACCTGGGTGTGCAAGGACTGAAGGAAATATGCCCTAGAGGCAATAATAAAGTTATTATTTATTTCCTTATTTCATGATAAATGTTTATTATTCATGCTAGAATTGTATTAACCGGAAACATAATACATGTGTGAGTACATCGACAAACAGAGTGTCACTAGTATGCCTCTACTTGACTAGCTCGTTGATCAAAGATGGTTATGTTTCCTAGCCATAGACATGAGTTGTCATTTGATTAACGGGGTCACATCATTAGGAGAATGATGTGATTGACTTGACCCATTCCGTTAGCTTAGCACTTGATCATTTAGTATGTTGCTATTGCTTTCTTCATAACTTATACATGTTCCTATGACTATGAGATTATGCAACTCCCGTTTACCGGAGGAACACTTTGTGTGCTACCAAACGTCACAACGTAACTGGGTGATTATAAAGGTGCTCTACAGGTGTCTCCGAAGGTACTTGTTGGGTTGGCGTATTTCGAGATTAGGATTTGTCACTCCGATTGTCGGAGAGGTATCTCTGGGCCCTCTCGGTAATGCACATGACTATAAGCCTTGCAAGCATTGTGACTAATGGGTTAGTTGCGAGATGATGTATTACGGAACGAGTAAAGAGACTTGCCGGTAACGAGATTGAACTAGGTATTGAGATACCGACGATCGAATCTCGGGCAAGTAACATACCGATGACAAAGGGAACAACGTATGTTGTTATGCGGTCTGACCGATAAAGATCCTCGTAGAATATGTGGGAGCCAATATGAGCATCCAGGTTCCGCTATTGGTTATTGACCGGAGACGTGTCTCGGTCATGTCTACATATTTCTCAAACCCGTAGGGTCCGCACGCTTAAAGTTTCGATGACGGTTATATTATGAGTTTTTGAGTTTTGATGTACCGAAGGTAGTTCGGAGTTCCGGATGAGATCGGGGACATGACAAGGAGTCTTGAAATGTTCGAGACGTAAAGATCGATATATTGGACGACTATATTCGGACATCGGAAAGATTCCGAGTGATTCGGGTATTTTTCGGAGTACCGGAGAGTTACGGGAATTCGCCGGGGAGTATATGGGCCTTATTGGGCTTTAGGGGAAAGAGAGAGGAGAGGTTGGGCGCCCCCAAGGCCTAGTCCGAATTGGACTAGGGGGAGGGGCTGCGCCCCCTCCTTCCTTCTCTTCTCTCTCCCCTTTCCTTGACTCCTACTCCTACTACTTGGAAGGGGGGGGGGAATCCTACTCCCGGTGGGAGTAGGACTCCTCCTAGGGCGCGCCATAGAGAGGGCCGGCTCTCCCCCTTCTCCACTCCTTTATATACGGGGAGGGGGGCACCCCTTGGAGACACAACAATTGATCATTGATCTTTTAGCCGAGTGCGGTGTCCCCCTCCACCATAGTCCACCTCGATAATATTGTAGCGGTGCTTAAGCGAAGCCCTGGGTCGGTAGAACATCATCATCGTCACCACGCCGTCGCGCTGACGAAGCTCTCCCTCAACACTCGGCTGGATTGGAGTTCGAGGGACGTCATCAGTCTGAACGTGTGCTGAACTCGGAGGTGCCGTGCGTTCGGTACTTGATCGGTCGGATCGTGAAGACGTACGACTACATCAACCGCATTGTGCTAACGCTTCCGCTTTCGGTCTACGAGGGTACGTGGACAACACTCTCCCCTCTCATTGCTATGCATCACCATGATCTTGCGTGTGCGTAGGAATTTTTTTGAAATTACTACGTTGCCCAACAGTGGCATCCGAGCCTGGTTTTATGCGTAGATGTCATATGCACGAGTAGAACACAAGTGAGTTGTTGGCGATACAAGTCATATTGCTTACCAGCATGTCATACTTTGGTTCGGCGGTATTGTTGGATGAAGCGGCCTGGACCGACATTACGCGTACGCTTACGCGAGACTGGTTCTACCGACGTGCTTTGCACACAGGTGGCTGGCGGGTGTCAGTTTCTCCAACTTTAGTTGAACCGAGTGTGGCTACGCTCGGTCCTTGCGAAGGTTAAAACAACACCAACTTGACAAACTATCGTTGTGCTTTTGATGCGTAGGTAAGAACGGTTCTTGTTAAGCCCGTAGCAGCCACGTAAAATTTGCAACAACAAAGTAGAGGACGTCTAACTTGTTTTTGCAGGGCATGTTGTGATGTGATATGGTCAAGACATGATGCTAAATTTTATTGTATGAGATGATCATGTTTTGTAACCGAGTTATCGGCAACTGGCAGGAGCCATATGGTTGTCGCTTTATTGTATGCAATGCAATCGCCCTGTAATGCTTTACTTTATCACTAAGCGGTAGTGATAGTCGTAGAAGTATAAGATTGGCGAGACGACAACGATGCTACGATGGAGATCAAGGTGTCGCACCGGTGACGATGGTGATCATGACGGTGCTTCGGAGATGGAGATCACAAGCACAAGATGTTGATGGCCATATCATATCACTTATATTGATTGCATGTGATGTTTATCTTTTATGCATCTTATCTTGCTTTGATTGACTGTAGCATTTTAAGATGATCTCTCACTAAATTATCAAAGTATAAGTGTTCTCCCTGAGTATGCACCGTTGCGAAAGTTCTTCGTGTTGAGACACCACGTGATGATCGGGTGCGATAGGCTCTACGTTCAAATACAACGGGTGCAAAACAGTTGCACACGCGGAATACTCAGGTTAAACTTGACGAGCCTAGCATATAACAGATATGGCCTCGGAACACGGAGACCGAAAGGTCGAGCGTGAATCATATAGTAGATATGATCAACATAGTGATGTTCACCATTGAAACTACTCCATCTCACGTGATGATCGGACATGGTTTAGTTGATATGGATCACGTGATCACTTAGAGGATTAGAGGGATGTCTATCTAAGTGGGAGTTCTTAAGTAATATGATTAATTGAACTTAAATTTATCATGAACTTAGTACCTGATAGTATCTTGCTTGTCTATGTTGTTGTAGATAGATGGACCGTGCTGTTGTTTCGTTGAATTTTAATGCGTTCCTTGAGAAAGCAAAGTTGAAAGATGATGGTAGCAATTACACGGACTGGGTCCGTAACTTGAGGATTATCCTCATTGCTGCATAGAAGAATTACGTCCTGGAAGCACCACTGGGTGCCAGACCTGCTGCAGGAGCAACACGAGATGTTATGAACGTCTGGCAGAGCAAAGCTGATGACTACTCGATAGTTCAGTGTGCCATGCATTACGGCTTAGAACCGGGTCTTCAACGACGTTTTGAACGTCATGGAGCATATGAGATGTTCCAGGAGTTGAAGTCAATATTTCAAGCAAATGCCCGGATTGAGAGATATGAAGTCTCCAATAAGTTCTACAGCTGCAAGATGGAGGAGAATAGTTCTGTCAGTGAGCATATACTCAAAATGTCTGGGTATAACAATCACTTGATTCAACTGGGAGTTAATCTTCTGGATGATAGCGTCATTGACAGAATTCTTCAATCACTGCCACCAAGCTACAAGAGCTTCGTGATGAACTATAACATGCAAGGGATGGATAAGACGATTCCCGAGCTCTTCGCAATGCTAAAGGTTGCGGAGGTAGAAATCAAGAAGTAGCATAAAGTGTTGATGGTCAATAAGACCACCAGTTTCAAGAAAAAGGGCAAAGGGAAGAAGAAGGGGAACTTCAAGAAGAACAGCAAGCAAGTTGCTGCTCAGGAGAAGAAACCCAAGTCTGGACCTAAGCCTGAGACTGAGTGCTTCTACTGCAAGCAGACTGGTCACTGGAAGCGGAACTGCCCCAAGTATTTGGCGGATAAGAAGGATGGCAAGGTGAACAAAGGTATATGTGATATACATGTTATTGATGTGTACCTTACTAATGCTCGCAGTAGCACCTGGGTATTTGATACTAGTTCTGTTGCTAATATTTGCAACTCGAAACAGGGACTACGGATTAAGCGAAGATTGGCTAAGGACGAGACGATGCGCGTGGGAAATGATTCCAAAGTCGATGTGATCGCGGTCGGCACGCTACCTCTACATCTACCTTCGGGATTAGTTTTAGACCTGAATAATTGTTATTTGGTGCCAGCGTTGAGCATGAACATTATATCTGGATCTTGTTTGATGTGAGACGGTTATTCATTTAAATCAGAGAATAATGGTTGTTCTATTTTTATGAGTAATATCTTTTATGGTCATGCACCCTTGAAGAGTGGTCTATTTTTGTTGAATCTCGATAGTAGTGATACACATATTCATAATATTGAAGTCGAAAGATGCAGCGTTGATAATGATAGTGCAACTTATTTGTGGCACTGCCGTTTAGGTCATATCGGTGTAAAGCGCATGAAGAAACTCCATACTGATGGACTTTTGGAACCACTTGATTATGAATCACTTGGTACTTGCGAACCGTGCATCATGGGCAAGATGACTAAAACACCGTTCTCCGGTACTATGGAGCGAGCAACAGATTTGTTGGAAATCATACATACAGATGTATGTGGTCCGATGAATATTGAGGCTCGTGGCGGATATCGTTATTTTCTCACCTTCACAGATGATTTGAGCAGATATGGGTATATCTACTTAATGAAACATAAGTCTGAAACATTTGAAAAGTTCAAAGAATTTCAGAGTGAAGTTGAAAATCATCGTAGCAAGAAAATAAAGTTTCTACGATCTGATCGTGGAGGAGAATATTTGAGTTACAAGTTTGGTCTTCATTTGAAACAATGCGGGATAGTTTCGCAACTCACGCCACCCGGAACACCACAACATAATGGTGTGTCCGAACGTCGTAATCGTACTATACTTGATATGGTGCGATCTATGATGTCTCTTACTGATTTACCACTATTGTTTTGGGGTTATGCTTTAGAGACGGCTGCATTCACGTTAAATAGGACACCATCGAAATCCGTTGAGACGACGCCTTATGAACTGTGGTTTGGCAAGAAACCAAAGTTGTCGTTTCTTAAAGTTTGGGGCTGCGATGCTTATGTAAAAAAGCTTCAACCTGATAAGCTCGAACCCAAGTCGGAAAAATGTGTCTTCATAGGATACCCAAAAGAGACTGTTGGGTACACCTTCTATCACAGATCCGAAGGCAAGACTTTTGTTGCTAAATTTGGAATCTTTCTAGAGAAGGAGTTTCTCTCGAATGAAGTGAGTGGGAGGAAAGTAGAACTTGATGAGGTAACTGTACCTACTCCCTTATTGGAAAGTAGTTCATGACAGAAACCGGTTTCTAAGACACCTACACCAATTAGTGAGGAAGTTAATGATGATGATCATGAAACTTCAGATCAAGTTGTTACTGAACCTCGTAGATCAACCAGAGTAAGATCCGCACCAGAGTGGTACGGTAATCCTGTTCTGGAAGTCATGTTACTAGACCATGATGAACCTACGAACTATGAAGAAGCGATGGTGAGCCCAGATTCCGCAAAATGGCTTGAGGCCATGAAATCTGAGATGGGATCCATGTATGAGAACAAAGTGTGGACTTTGGTTGACTTGCCCGATGATCGGCAAGCCATTGAGAATAAATGGATCTTCAAGAAGAAGACTGATGCTGACGGTAATGTTACTGTCTATAAAGCTCGACTTGCTGCAAAAGGTTTTCGACAAGTTCAAGGGGCTGACTACGATGAGACCTTCTCACCCGTAGCGATGCTTAAGTCTGTCCGAATCATGTTAGCAATTGCCGCATTTTATGATTATGAAATTTGGCAAATGGATGTCAAAACTGCATTCCTGAATGGATTTCTGGAAGAAGAGTTGTATATGATGCAACCGGAAGGTTTTGTCGATCCAAAAGGAGCTAACAAAGTGTGCAAGCTCCAGCGATCCATTTATGGACTGGTGCAAGCCTCTCGGAGTTGGAATAAGCGCTTTGATAGTGTGATCAAAGCATTTGGTTTTATACAGACTTTTGGAGAAGCCTGTATTTACAAGAAAGTGAGTGGGAGCTCTGTAGCATTTCTAATATTATATGTGGATGACATATTGCTGATTGGAAATGATATAGAATTTCTGGATAGCATAAAGGGATACTTGAATAAGAGTTTTTCAATGAAAGACCTCGGTGAAGCTGCTTATATATTGGGCATCAAGATCTATAGAGATAGATCAAGACGCTTAATTGGACTTTCACAAAGCACATACCTTGACAAAGTTTTGAAGAAGTTCAAAATGGATCAAGTAAAGAAAGGGTTCTTGCCTGTGTTACAAGGTGTGAAGTTGAGTAAGACTCAATGCCCGACCACTGCAGAAGATAGAGAGAAGATGAAAGATGTTCCCTATGCATCAGCCATAGGCTCTATCATGTATGCAATGCTGTGTACCAGACCTGATGTGTGCCTTGCTATAAGTTTAGCAGGGAGGTACCAAAGTAATCCAGGAGTGGATCACTTGACAGCGGTCAAGAACATCCTGAAATACCTGAAAAGGACTAAGGATATGTTTCTCGTTTATGGAGGTGACAAAGAGCTCATCGTAAATAGTTACGTTGATGCAAGCTTTGACACTGATCCGGGCGATTCTAAATCACAAACCGGATACATGTTTACATTGAATGGTGGAGCTGTCAGTTGGTGCAGTTCTAAACAAAGCGTCGTGGCGGGATCTACGTGTGAAGCGGAGTACATAGCTGCTTCGGAAGCAGCAAATGAAGGAGTCTGGATGAAGGTGTTCATATCCGATCTAGGTGTCATACCTAGTGCATCGGGTCCAATGAAAATCTTTTGTGACAATACTGGTGCAAGTGCCTTGGCGAAGGAATCCAGATTTCACAAAAGAACCAAGCACATCAAGAGACGCTTCAATTCCATCCGGGATCTAGTCCAGGTGGGAGACATAGAAATTTGCAAGATACATACGGATCTGAATGTTGCAGACCCGTTGACTAAGCCTCTTCCACGAGCAAAACATGATCAACACCAAGGCTCCATGGGTGTTAGAATCATCAATGTGTAATCTAGATTATTGACTCTAGTGCAAGTGGGAGACTGAAGGAAATATGCCCTAGAGGCAATAATAAAGTTATTATTTGTTTCCTTATATCATGATAAATGTTTATTATTCATGCTAGAATTGTATTAACCGAAAACATAATACTTGTGTGAATACATAGAGAAACAGAGTGTCACTAGTATGCCTCTACTTGACTAGCTCGTTGATCAAAGATGGTTATGTTTCCTAGCCATTGACATGAGTTGTCATTTGATTAACGGGATCACATCATTAGGAGAATGATGTGATTGACTTGACCCATTCCGTTAGCTTAGCACACGATCGCTTAGTATTCTGCTATTGCTTTCTTCATGACTTATACATGTTCCTATGACTATGAGATTATGCAACTCCCTTTTACTGGAGGAACACTTTGTGTGCTACCAAACGTCACAACGTAACTGGGTGATTATAAAGGTGCTCTACAGGTGTCTCCGAAGGTACTTGTTGGGTTGGCGTATTTTGAGATTAGGATTTGTCACTCCGATTGTCGGAGAGGTATCTCTGGGCCCACTCGGTAATGCTCATCACTTAAGCCTTGCAAGCATTGCAACTAATGAGTTAGTTGCGGGATGATGTATTACATAACGAGTAAAGAGACTTGCCGGTAACGAGATTGAACGAGGTATTGAGATACCGACGATCGTATCTCGGGCAAGTAACATACCGATGACAAAGGGAACAATGTATGTTGTTATGCGGTCTGACCGATAAAGATCTTCGTAGAATATGTGGGAGCCAATATGAGCATCCAGGTTCCGCTATTGGTTATTGACTGGAGACGTGTCTCGGTCATGTCTACATAGTTCTCGAACCCGTAGGGTCCGCATGCTTAAAGTTTCGATGACAGTTATATTATGAGTTTATATGTTTTGATGTACCGAAGGTTGTTCGGAGTCCCGGATGTGATCACGGACATAACGAGGAGTCTCGAAATGGACGAGACATGAAGATTGATACATTGGACGACTATATTCGGACACCGGAATGGTTCCGGGGGTTATCGGATGTATACGGGAGTACCGGGGGGGGGGTTACCGGAACCCCCCGGAGGTTATTGGGCCTCATGGGCCCAATTGGTGGAAGAGGAGAGGCGGCCAAGGGGCAGTCGCGCGCCCCTCCCCCCAAGTCCGAATTGGACAAGGAGGGGGGCGGCGCCCCCCCTTTCCTTTCCCCCTCTCTCTCCTTCCCTCTCCTCTCCTAATCCAACAAGGAAAAGGGAGGGAGTCCTCTTCCCGGGTGGGCAGAACCCACCAGGGCCCCCTGGAGCCAAGACCCACCAGAGAGGGCCCCCTGGGTGGGCACAACCCACCAGGGCGCCCCCCCTCTCCTGGCGCACCCAGGTGGGTTGTACCCACCCGGTGGCCCCACAGACGATCCCCCTGATACTATAAAATCACATGTTTCCAGAAAAAACAGGGAGAAAGAATTATCGTGTTCCACGAGACGGAGCCGCCGCCAAGCCCTGTTCTTCCTCGGGAGGGCAGATCTGGAGTCCGTTTGGGGCTCCGGAGAGGGGGATCTTCGTTCTTCGTCATCACCAACCCATCTCCATCGCCAATTCCATGATGCTCTCCACCGGGAGTGAGTAATTCATTCATAGGCTCGCTGGTCGGTGAGGAGTTGGATGAGATTCATCATGTAATCGAGTTAGTTTTGTTAGGGCTTGATCCCTAGTATCCACTATGTTCTTAGATTGATGTTGCTATGACTTTGCTATGCTTAATGCTTGTCACTTTGGGCCCGGGTGCCATGAACTCAAATCTGAATCTTTTATGAATTCATCATTATATCCATGTTTTAGATCCGATCTTGCAAGTTATAGTCACCTACTACGTGTTATGACCCGGTAAGCCCGGAGTGACAATAACCGAGACTTCTTCCGGTGATTACCGTAGTTTGAGAAGTTCATGTATTCACTATGTGTTAATGCTTTGTTCCGGTTCTCTATTAAAAGGAGGCCTTAATATCCCTTAGCTTCCATTATGGACCCCGCTGCCACGGGAGGGTAGGACAAAAGATGTCATGCAAGTTCTTTTAATAAAGCACATATGACTATTTACGGAATACATGCCTACATTATATCGATGAACTGGAGCTAGTGCCGTATCGCCCTAGGTTATAACTATCACATTATGAATATCATACAACAAGTCACCGATCCAATGCCTACGAATTTATCTCATATTGTTTCTGCTAAGTTACTACTTGTGTCATCACTGTTACACTTGCTACAAAACTACTGCTATCACTGTTACTGTTACCGTTGCTGCTGTCACTACTATCAAAACTATCAGACTACTTTGCTACAGATAATTAATCTCCAGGTGTGGTTGAATTGACAACTCAACTGCTAATACCTTCAAATATTCTTTGGCTCCCCTTGTGTCGAATCTATAAATTTGGGTTGAATACTCTACCCTCGAAAACCGTTGCGATCCCCTATACTTGTGGGTTATCATGCACCCACTCTTTTGGATTACAAAGACTTTAATTATGATAGTTGCTCTTTGATTGATTGTATTTCTTTGTTGCAATCCATGATAAATTCACCCTATGCCTATGAACAAAATAAAGCTTTTACTAAACATATTGTTGATGCTATGATGAAAGCTTTTGAAGAAAAATTGGAATTAGAAGTATAAATTCCTAGAAAATTATGAGTGTTTTTCTTTGTGTGACTTGGGTGCTAGTGTTTCTACAATTCTGAAATCTTTATGTGATGTGCTTAGTCTTACCGATCTTGAAGAATGTTCTGTGAATTTGCACTTGGTGGATTCTACTATTAAAAAACCTATGGGAAGAACTAATGATGTTCTTATTCTTGCAAATAGGAATCATGTGCCCATAGATTTTATTGTTCTTGATATTGATTACAATCCGTCTTGTCCAATTATTCTTGGTAGACCGTTTTTACGCACTATCGGTGCCGTGATTGATATGAAAGAAGGCAATATTAAGTTCCAATTTCCCTTGAGGAATGGTATGGAACACTTTCCTAGAACAAGAATTAGGCCACCATATGAATCAATCATGAGGGCATCTTATGGATGTCGAACCAAAGATGACAAAACTTAGATCCTTGCTTTATGCCTAGCTAAGGGCGTAAAACTATAGCTTGTTGGGAGGCAACCCAATGAATAAAATTTATTTTTTGCTTTTTTATTTCTATTCTTGAGTGATTATTCTACTTTTATTATTGTGTTTTTTGTGTTTTAATTAGTGTTTGTGCCAAGTAAAACCTTTAGGATCTTCTTGGGTGATAGTTGTTTGACCCTGCTGAAAACAGAAACTTTTGCGCTCACGAAAACAATTGTTAAAAATCACCAGAACGTGATAAAATGCCAATTTTTTTTGCAGTAGATTAATATACAAATTACCCAGGTCATCCTGATTTTTCAGAATTTTTGGAGTTCCAGAAGTATTCGAACAAATCAGATTACTACAGACTGTTCTGTTTTGACAGATTCTGTTTTCTTTGCGTTGTGTGCTTATTTTGATGGCTCTATGGTTTTCTTTGATTAGTTTTTTCCATAGAAAAGTTGGAATACGGTAGATATAATGCAAAAATAAAATATGAATTGGTTTGACACAACACTTATAGTAGTGATTTATTTTTCTTACACTAACGGACCTCATGAAGGTTTTGTTGAGTTTTGTGTGATTGAAGTTTTCAAGTTTTGGGTTATCTTATGATGGATGAAGGAATAAGGAGTAGAAGAGCCTAAACTTGGGGATGCCCCGGCATCCCAAGCTATTATCCAAAAATGAGCAAACAACTAAGCTTAGGGATGCCCCCGAGTGGCATCCCCTCTTTCTTCTAACGACCATCGGTATTTTACTCGAAGCTATATTTTTATTCGTCACATACTATGTGTTTTGCTTGGAGCATCTTGTATGATATGAGTCTTTACTTGTTTAATTTTGTGTTTTAAGTCTTGATCCCTTGCTGGACACACCTATTTGAGAGAGCCAAAATTATGTCATGACTTGTTAGAATTGCTCTCTATGCTTCACTTAAATCTTTTTTGAGCTATGGACTTGCTCTAGTGCTTCACTTATATCTTTTTGAGCACGGTGTGCTTTAGTATTTTTGAAGAAATGCTCTCTTGCTTCACTTAGATTTATTTGAGAGTTAGTAAAATTTTCAAGAAATCCTCTCTTGCTTCACTTAAATAATTTGAGAGAAAGAAGAAATTTTATGCTCATGATCTTTACTTATATTTGTTTGAGCTTGTGAAAAGCAACATATAAAAATTAGTCCCAAAGTGATAGATATCTAAGAAGGATATAATAAAAACTTTCATGAAGATCATTGGACAAAATAAACTTGATTCTTAGTAATAGTTTTGAGATATGATGATGTGATATGTGAGTTATGTTGATGAGTAATTATGCTTTAGTAAGAATATTGGTGTTAAGGTTTGTGATTCCCTATGCAAGCACGAAAGTCAATAGTCATGCAATGAAATTATATATTACTTGTGGTGCATTATTCGGTGTTAATTATGCTTAATGCTTGCTTATGAGATTATCCGTTTCTTGGTTGGTCGCTTCTCAATCTTTTGCTAGCCTTCATTTTGCACTAAGTATGATCTCTACTTGTGCATCCAAAAACCTTTAAACCAGTTTTGTCACACGAGTCCACTATATCTACCTATATGCGGTATTCTTTTGCCGTTCTAAGCAAATTTGTATGTGCCATCTCTAATTTTCAAAATAAACTTCTCTTTTGTGTGTTCATTCCGCTCGCGGAGCGGTGAGGGGTGGCTAATATTTTCCATGCTAGATGTGTTATTCTCACGATAAGTGTTTATTCACTTGTCATTGCACGAGAGTAAGGCAAAGGTTTTAGGGATGCCTAGTCCCGAAATGAAAAATGAATTTACTTTATGTTGTCAAATAATAAATTCCTTGGTAAGTGTTGGTATGGAGGGCAATCGTGGATACAGCTAGCCATGGAAAGTGAAAGTATGGTGGAAAAAGGAATAAACTTTATTTTCTGTTTGGGAACCGCCTATGATATATCTAGCATGGAAAGTGTTGGGAACTCTAAGTCGTTTTCGTCGGTGGGAAGGATACACCTCCCAAAATGTTTCTTCTCTAATTTTTTTGCTTTGAGCTCTGGCACCTCTACAAATCCCTACTTCCCTTTGCGAAGGGCCTTTCTTTTACTTTATGCAATTTTTATTTTTGAATTTGAGTCTCCATCTTCTCTTATAAAAGCACCAACTAAGAGGCAATATGATCATACTTGAGTATTGGGTGTAGCTAATATGCGAGTGTGTTCCATGAATGGATCAATGGTTGAGCATGATGGGCTAGGGATACCTTATTTTAGCATTAATATTATGAAAGACATGGTTGCTTGTTGATATGCTTGAGTATTTAAATTATCATGTCAAAACTAGACTATTGCTTTGAATCACATAAAAGTCCAAATGTCCATGCTATAAGGAAAATAATATGATATCACATGTTAGGCAGCATTCCACATCAAAAATTCTGTTTTTATCACTTACCTACTCGAGGATGAGTAGGAGTTAAGCTTGGGGATGCTGATACGTCTCCAACGTATCTATAATTTTTTATCATTCCATGTTGTTATATTATCAATCTAGGATGTTTTATAATAATTTTATATCATTTTTTGGTACTAACCTATTGACATAGTGCCAAGTGCGACTTGCTGTTTTCTGCATGTTTTTTACATCGCAGGACATCAATACCAAACAGAGTCCAAATGCAACAAAACTCCATGGAGATTTTTTATGGACAATAAGACACATAATGGGCCCTGGCTGCGCCTGGGGGTGCTCCGAGGAGAGCACAACCCACTAGGGCGCGCCAGGAGGCCCAGGCGCGCCCTGGTGGGTTGTGCCCACCTCGGGTGCCCCCCGAACCGCCTCTTTGCTCTATAAATAGGGCGCGCCAGGAGCCTCCCTCCGCCTTCCCGTAGATTGCATTGCCTTTCTGCCGTTTCGCCCCCTTTGCTTCCTCTCCCCATTGCTTCTACCTGGTGCCATGGCAGCGTAGCAGATCACAGAGTCTAAGGTGAGGCGCCTGACACAGGAGCTCCAGGCCAAGGATGCGGAGCTCAAGGCCAAGGACGTGGAGCTCCATGCGCTCAAGGAGGATAGGAGTGCCATGCTCCTCCGTTATGTGCGGGAGTTCACGGAGCTTCAAAAGCGGCAGGCGTCCACCACAAAGATGCTCGAGGTGTCGGCGGCGTTGCTGCAGAAAGCGGGAGATACGATAGGCCTTCAGGGGGGCCAGCTGGAGCGCGAGCGGGCCAATCGTGAGGAGGTCCAGGATCGCCTCAACCACTTGGTGGACCAAGTTGCCACGCACGTGTTGCGGCTGCGCGATGCCTACGGTCGTGCCAGCGCGACCATGCCGGCCGTCGGGCTAACCCGTTCAACCAGCCCGTCGACTTCAACAAGCTGCGGCTTCCTGACCTGGTCTCCTTCACCTATATCTCCGAGGAGCTGAGCCGTCTCCATGCGATGGTGGGGGCGAAGCTGGACAAGGAGGGGTTGCGGGCTACCGTCGCCATTGCCAGGTGAATCCTCTCAAGGCTCCGTCACCAGAATCCATTCGTGCCATTGGAAGCCGTCTTTGACGAGCTGGCTCCCGTCGACCAGGAGCAGGCTCTGCAGGCGGTTGCACCCTGCATCACCAACGTCGTGCGCCTCGAGAAGCAGAGGGACTTCGGTGGTGTTTAGGCGTCCTCTGCATGTGCATGTCCATGTCTCGGCGCAACATGACCGTTGGATCAAACTCAGACGATGCAGATCAGTCACTGTAGCACAAAGCGTGTGGGTGTGTTTGGTTGCATTCTCATCTCAATATAGTTGTTCCCTCTTCGTGCATGCTCATCTCAACACCCCTCTTCATGCACTCCTAGTGTACTTGTGTTAACCTACTAGTGTGGACTCATGCACCCTTCATGCACTCTGCCAAACACCTAAAAGTGGGTCGAGAAGGGAACTTTTGCTCCCATCCCGTGCACCCTTCATACACCCTGCTTAACACTGATTCGTGCTTCATATGGTTCATGTTCCGTGGAGTACTGTAGCACCATACTCTCCGTGCACTATAGACCTAGTTCTGTTAACATTGATCTAACTGTTCATTCTCGACCGGACAGTCGAAAAAGGGATACTATGTTACATTACTGTTCATATAGTTGACATGCGCACAACATCATTTGTTATCGTCATATCTTACTACACTAGCAACAAGATTATGTAGTACTGACGTATGAACCACTGCACATGCCTAGTAGTAGGAGCACTGTGTATGTTCAAGTGGCTGCCGTGTTTCGCACTCCTCCGTCGTAAGAGTGGAAACGCTTGCTGTAATCATTTTTTCTTCAGAAAAACAGTGGACACGCTCTACCGTGCGGATCCTCCTCGACGGTCGTCGGGAACCTTGCTACTCACTTTCGCCGACGTGTGGGACAGCCAGCATCGGGGTCCACTAGCCATGCACTAAATTACTCCGTAGTAGAGTGCCCAACTACACGGTAGACTACCCCGATCGAAGCGCCGCAGTAATTCCCAGTGAGCCGTCAAATCACAAAACCCCCTCCTTTCCAGCAGTAAGTTGGACGGACGAAGCAACCATCATTTCACTCTTCTCTCTCAGCTTCCTCTCTTGAATAAAACCCCAACTCGCTTCTCCCTCATCTTGTTCCTCATTTCTTCAAGAAAACCCCGACCTGCTTCTACCATTTTTCTTCTCTCCCAAAGAAGGAAAGGTGAGTACATCAATGGTGTTGATTCTGGCCAAAGCCCGGTCTTGCAACCCCAAGACTGATCCTATAACTCCCTCTCTCTTCTTCTTTTGGGTTTGTGATTATGGTTTCTTTTCTTTTATTTCTATTTGACAGTTTCTTGATGGACGCTGGAGCACCGGCCGAAGTGATGTCTATGGCTCTGGCCAAAACCGTCGAGGTTCATGGTACGAAGAAGCGCAAGCACCCCGCCGAGACTACCGCAGACAAGCTCAAAGCCATCGCCCTGTCCAATCCCCCTCTCTGGGATCCCTCGTTAAGAAAGTCCAGGTAATATCTCTTCTAGACGATCTTTTTCTCGATCTTGATCATGTTTTTTCATCTAACACGCAGTACTAGTACTAGTAGTACAACTTTCTGGGTGATCTTGCATGTGATTTTTGTGTGCCAAATGACGGTTCTAAATTTTTGACCAAAACATGCGAGAGGTTGACACTGATTTCTTATAGATTACTTTCAACTACTTTATGAACATCAATGCTACCTTTGAAGAGGGTATATTTGCCTCAGTAACTTGTGTTATGGATATTGCAAGTAATCCCTCTGCTCTCCTGCCTTTTAAGACATGTTCTAGTGTCTTTGTTCACTCATTTCTGTGTGTATATGTAGTCATATATGGAGTAAATATCGAAAATCATCTTATATTTCTGAATGGAGGTAGTAGTAAAATATTTGGTTTCTGTTTGAATTAGAACCAGGTCCGCGGTGGAGATGAAGTTTTCAAAGTCATGTCGTGTGAACTGGAAGACCTGAGGATGAGTTCTACTGCTAAACTATCCAGCTGTTGTGTCCTTGTCGCCACGTGTCCTGAACTAGTGTTCTCCTGTAGCATTATTGTTAGGCGTGTTCTCGAAGCTGTACTTGACCACAACAATTACCTGGTTGTGCCTTCTATTACGAAGGGTGTATTTCTTGTAAAGCTTCCCGACAAATCTGATGCGGCCTGTCTTCATCGTCATGTTTATGAGTGGAAAGACCACTCTGTTAGGTTCTCCAAGGTTGATGATATGGTGATGGTGCAGGTAGACATCCCTCACGAAGTCCATGGCCTAGTTAGTTATGCGGGGTTCATCCCGTAGGTCGGTGGCAAGAAATAGTCTGCAGAGTTTAATTAGTGCAACTTT
The DNA here is from genome assembly GCF_018294505.1 of Triticum aestivum. Lineage (NCBI taxonomy): Eukaryota > Viridiplantae > Streptophyta > Magnoliopsida > Poales > Poaceae > Triticum > Triticum aestivum. The sequence goes on from NC_057808.1 coordinate 123,158,093, forward strand.
GCTTGTCTGTTGTAAGTACTATTGTTCAGTAGTTGATTTGTGTTTGTGAACCCTGTATTGTTTAGTACTGCCACTTTTGGTGTGTGGTGAGTCCTGAGAACAGTCTATGTTAATGTCTGTCCACTCAATTCAGTCTGTATATTTTGAAGTATCCAGATCATCTTTTTTGTGAAGACGGTTTATCAATTATGGTTACACTCCAATATCTATATGCATTGCAGGGTTTATCGCATCCACCAGGATTTCAGTCCCATGGATGTTCGTTCCATACGATTTGTCATGACCTTTGAACTATCCTACTTGTGGGTGTAGGCGGGGGCCCTGCATGCCACATGTAGTTGGACAATCAATCTTTTGTTTAGTACTTCAACATAGTGATTTCCTGGTAAGGATTCACTCGTGTCACATCAAGTGAATCTTATTGATTTACTGTCTAAATCTTATTGATTTAATGTCCTGTTTTCTTTCTTTTGCCGCAATTTTATGATGCAGGTTTTGCCATGTGACATTCATCACAGAATAAACCGTTTGGTTTGCTCTATGATGGTTATTTTTGCAGGTTTCACTTCTTATGTCGTGTCAGTAACTAAGGTACTGCCCATCACTTATATTACTGGAAAACAATTGGATCAGTTTGTTGTCTGAGTACAAGCTGAATCCCTATGATGAACTGCAGTTTGGTTTAACAAACACGCCACAAATAGTCCTTCTCGCATTTAAAAGAAATGAAGAAAAAGACTGGATCACGGTCACGGAGCCTAGTCAAGTTAGAAAGCTGATCATAGCAGACCAGACACGATCGCCGCTGTCTCGCACACCGGTACCACCTTTAGCAATGGATCGAGCACCGGCACCTTCTCCGACGGCGCTTGCTCTAGCACTGACAGCGGCAGCAGCTCAGCCTGATCCAGCTGAGGATTGGGCACCAACTGCGTCAGCAAATCAGGCTGATCTACCGGAGGATCGGGCATCGACACCGGCACCTGCTCCGACACCGGCACCTGCTCCGACACCGGCACCAACTCTACAAGGAGCACCATCTCCGGCAGCAGCAGTGACACTACCAGTCGCACCGGCACGGGCACCAGCAATGGCTCCGGCACGTGCACCAACACTTGCACTTGCATCTGCTCCGGCCCATGCAGCGGCAACGGAACCAGCAGTTGCACCGGCAATAGACTGGGCTACAGTTCGCACTGCATATACCAAAGTCCTTACAAAAACCGACATGTCCACCTTCTTGGTAAGCATTGGCCGCCCAAGTGCTTCGTTATTTTTTCTTTCCATGTTGTTTCACATGATTCACTGTGTTGATCTAACTGTTTGTGTATGTCTTCTTGTTTGCAAACAGAGAATTCCTAGAGCAATGAGGGAGTCGTTCAACAATCCGGGCGACCGTGGCTAAGTTTCTCTTACCATGCACAGCCTTGGTGTGAATGAACCTGCTCAATATACTGTAAGTACAAAGGATGGTCGCATGATGATTGATGCTAAAGGATGGTCAAGGTTCAAATCTAAATCATATCTTGCGGTAGGGGATGATGTCAAAATTGAACTTTCTCGGCAAGGAGAGCTAGTCCAAATCAACTTTGAAATTCTTCAGTAGTAGCACGCAACTGCTGAACTGATCTATCCTCCGAGAGATTTTGATGTAATATTTTGGCATGGTGAAACAAGTGTCCTGTGTGTATAAGTAGTACGACATTATTATTTATCACGTGGTATATCGTTGATAGAATTGCAACTCTGATTGCTGGTTAGGAACTGTCGTTCGATTTCATTCTAACAGTTGCCGTGATTTATTCAATTTTGTGTATTCGCCTTGCAACAGCATCTAAAACCAGCGCCGTACCGATCGCTTGCAATATGAAAAGCACTGAGGTAGAACACATGGCCCCCAAACATGCAGGCCCACCAGCCTGTGGCCCAAAGTCCAGAACCGTGAGCCTGTCTGAGTATTATATTCTCAGCTGAACCCCCATAATGCATGTGCATTGCACGTAACATCAAGATGCATTTGTATGAGTATTTTATCTTGTGAGAGAAAAGGATGAACGGGGGGAAGGCCTTATTTGCAAATGTGGAGAGGTGTGTGGGTACCTTTTTGCAAAATTGCCATAGTTTCCTTCCTATCTGTCAGATATAAATCAGACGACCTATATTGCAGGATGGCGGGCACACCATCATCACTAACTCTATTTTTTATAATTATATATGTTATATATATTCCCCTTGATTTTTCTTATGTATAAAGTTGTGATATAAAAGATTTTTATATTTCTTTACAGAGGGAGTATTTCTCTGTCAAAAATATATTTATGTGTAACTAGTTACTCCTGTCTTTCTACTTCCTTTCGCTGATATGTGGGGTATCCGGCAACGGGGTCCACGTGCCATGCACCAAATTAGACTGCACAACTGCATGGTAGACACACCCCGGTCGTGGCGCCGCAATAATGCCCAATGAGCCATCAAATCACAAAAACTCTCACCTTTCCAGCTTTAGCAGTAAGCTGGACGGACAAAGCGGCAATATTTCACTGGGCCTGCATCCCCTTCTCCCTCGTCTGCTTGTTCAGAGAAAACCCCCTCTCGGCGATTGCATAAGGTTTTCTCATGGAGAACCAGGTACGAATTCTTCATCCATCCCCGATAAATCCAAGTCCCTTGGTCGCAGGTAACCCTAGGATGGCAGCCACGGCCGTTGATGCATTTTCTTCCTACTGAATCTAGTGTGTTTCATTTGCAGTGCCCAAAGTGCGAGGACCCTATAGGTTTCTGCGCCCTCGGTGAGACGCCACACTTGTTCCTTCTCATCCTAACACAGGATTTTAAAACGCGCACAATATGTTCCTAAAATCCTCTTTTCTATCTGGGAGGGTGGGTTTTCTTGAACATGATGTCGACTAATTTGGAAATTTGGATTGCTATATTTGGATAAAAGGTACTAGTACCATGGTCAACACTGACGTGAAGGAGGAAATTATTTCTAGATTTAGATAGGGAATACATTGTGTTCTCATATTATTTTTCCTGCAGTGCATTCCTTGCTCACCCAGAACACATGTACTCAAGATGCTCGGCCTTGCCATAAACGAATACACCAGTTTAATGGTCACATTAAAGACAAGCCATGGATATAACTTCTGAGTTGGGTTCATGAACCAAGAAGATCACTGCTTTTTTATGGCCGAACTTGGATAAACTTTCTCAAGTGTTATGGACTGAAAGTTGACGCACAAATGTTGATGGAAATAGCAGAACATGGTATAATCTTCAGTGCGATCTTCCACCACGATGTCGTTCCAATTGTTCATCCATGTTAGTTTTGCATCTAGTTCTTGCTTGTTGCCTCGATTACTTCTTAATCCACCTATTCTATCTTACTACACAATTTAACTTTAGAAGTAGCAACGAATCTCTCACGAAGATGCTACTTCTAACTAATATTCCTTATAATTGGTGCCACGTGTAGGTTTTTTGAAAGTTAAGCAGGCTACTCATTTGTTATTTTATAAGAACTCGGCTATTACTGATGGAACTGAAGTTGACTGGGACGACATCCACAAGTTCCTACACTTTATTGATCGTCTTGAGGTCCTTGTGGGGCGTTTCATGGTGGAAGGCCATGTGGGATATGTGTGCCACTGCTGCACTCGTTGAACAGGTCCAACTGTGTCGAGAAACTTATGGTACGAGCTGTTTTCTATTATATATATTGTTCATAAACTCTTACTTATACACAGTTTTACAGCTGTGGTCTTCTTGAAACAGAAACTGCCCTGTTCTATTATTCCTATACAGATGCCTGACCATGGTCGGGTCAGACTTGCGCTTGGTCACAACATGATGTTTATGTCGACCTACTCCATTCCCCTTGGAGGTGAAAATATATTTATTCATGGGTGGTCTGAAATAATGAAGGCCCATCCATCTTGGGGAATAGGACAGAAGATTATGTTCATGCTTTTCCATGGCTCTAAAGCGAATATCCTGTTTACTGACCACATTGCGAGATGAAGCCGCTTTCAGAAGGTTGTGGATGCGCAGGGTGGCGCCTGGGCCTTCTCCTGGGGCTTGGCGGCCTCACCCTTGGTTGACTGTAGGCAAAGTAGCACTGTTCGAGGTGGGCTTTGTACGGTTGAACCTGTATAAGTACTCATACTGCTTTCAACTATGGTTGTTAAGTGCCCCTGCTGGTTTCAGTTAAGGTTGTTAACTACTCCTGCTGCTTTTACAGTCTGCCGTGTTTCTTTAGTCCTATCTTCCTCCAGCCGCCAAAACCAAACCAGCGCCGGTGGGTACGCCTGCTTCTGCCTCCCACGGCTGGCTGCGCCTCAGCGCACGCATAGCCGCTCCACCATCTCCTAAATCATTAACGCCGACGTCCGAGGCCTCACCGTCGTCCTCAGCACGCTTTGGTGCGCTCGCCGCGGCGCCGCCCTCTCGCGTTGTCAACATGGTTAACAAACAAGAGGAATCGGCAGAGGACTGTACATGGAGAGGATGATAGTAGGGGCCCACCATGTCCATGGCCGGACGCAAGGAAGTTCCTCATTTTTTTTATATATACTCCATTGTCAGCGTATGGAAAAAGAAAATGCTTCCTCCTAGTTGTTTCCTGACATCTGGGACCCACGACATTGTCAGCGTATATAGTCAATAGACAAGAGAACAACACAAGATTGGCTGACACCTGGGACGTAGCTGCTCGAGCAGTATTTTTTTTGCTATTGTTGAGATGGAGCAGGGTTTCAACTGGGATGTGGCCCATCTAGCCCAGGCTTATATTTTATGTTCACCACATGACCAACCCAGCTATTTTTCCTTGTGAAAATGAGCCCAGTTTATTTGTTCTGAAGAATACCCAATCCAGGCCTACTTATTTTTCTACGCCCTGATGGGCTGCAACTCTTTCAAGACGCCTGCAAATCTTGAAAGTAATATGAAATGGGCTGTAAATATAAAAAACATATGACAAATTGGCAATTACTTCATAATTTCTGAATTTTTTCACATTTTTATATTCCAATTTCACTGGGCTTTAACCTAATTTAAATATATCTTCAAAGTACTTTAAATCTAGCTCGACATTTTGGTATTAAAATAGTTTGGAACCCACAGAAATATGCGAAATTTCGTTTAATTTTTTAACCCTGGCCCTGGCCAACAAAAAAAACGGACTGCAATAAATTGCATAAGAAGTTGCAATGAGCTATATATAAATTATTAAAAAATAGGGAATGGTCTGACTTGTGGGCCTATTAAGTTGACGCGTATGCAAGATTTTTTTACTTATTATATACGTCAACAAATGATTCTAGCAGACGTAACCGTTGGATGTCAATCCAACGGCCGTCATGTTTCTTCAATCTCTGATCTTCTTGCTCCAACCGCCAAATCCAGCGCCGGCAGGACCGCCTGCTCCCGCCTCCCGTGGCCGGCTGTGCTGTCGCGCAGGCCTCACCGCCCCTACTACTCCTACCACTGGCCAGGCCATCCCTCTACTCACCCACATCCCTCCATTGCTGTGGCTTCACTGCCTCCGGGTCATTCCCTTCCTGGGTCTCACCGTCGTCCATTGCGCTGGTGTTCTCGGCACTGTGTGGTCAACGTTGTCAACAAACGACAACATCGGAACAGGGGTGTAGATGGAGAGGCTGACATTTGGGACCCACATGGTCCATGGCTGCACGCAAGCAAGTACCTCCTTATTACGCCAAAAAGAATGAATACTCCCAATGACAGCTCGGACCCACCAGCTATATCTTCACACGCAAGGAAGTGCCTACTTATTAGGCACAAAAAATGAATACTCCCCCTGCTAGCTAGGACGCACCATATGGGAGGCTGACTTGTGGGCCTACTAAGTTGACGCGGACGGAGGGCTTTGTCAACTTAGTCAACAAACGATTCTACCACCAGTGACCGTTGGATTGTTAACATCCAACGGTCGTCCTGCTTCTTCAACCTCTGATTTTCTTGCTCCAGCCATCCAAACCATCGCGTGCTCTTGCCTCCAGTGGCAGGTTGCGCTGCCGCGGAGGCCTCACCGCCCCCTACTACTCCCGCCGCTGGCCAGGCCATCCCGTAGGATCGAAAGTATGTCTAGAGGGGGGGTGATTAGACTACTTGACCAAATAAAAATCTAGCCTTTTCCCAATTTTAAGTCTTGGCAGATTTTAGCAACTTAGCACAAATCAAGTAATCAACCTACACATGCAATTCTAAGAGTATAGCAGCAGAATGTAAAACAATTGCATATGAAGGTAAAGGGAGGAGTTTGGAGGGAGCAAACGCAATGTAGACACGGAGATTTTTTATCCGTGGTTCCGATAGGTGGTGCTATCGTACATCCACGTTGATGGGGACTTCAACCCACGAAGGGTAACGGTTGCGCGAGTCCACGGAGGGCTCCATCCACGAAGGGTCCACGAAGAAGCAACCTTGTCTATCCCACCATGGCGATCACCCAGGAAGGACTTGCCTCACTAGAGTAGATCTTCACGAAGTAGGCGATCTCCTTGCCCGTACAAACTCCTTGGTTAAACTCCACAATCTTGACGGAGGCTCCCAAGTGACACCTAACCAATCTAGGAGACACCACTCTCCAAAAGGTAATAGATGGTGTGTTGATGATGAACTCCTTGCTCTTGTGCTTCAGATGATAGTCTCCCCAACACTCAACTCTCTCTCATAGGATTGGATTTGGTAGAAAGATGATTTGAGTGGAAAGCAACTTGGGGAAGGCTAGAGATCAAGATTTATGTGGTTGGAATGGAATATCTTGACCTCAACACAAGTGTAGGTGGTTCTCTCTCAGAAAATGTATGTTGGAAGTGTAGGCATGTTCTGATGGCTCTCTCCACGAATGAAGAGTGGGTGGAGGGGTACATATAGCCTCCACACAAAATCTAACTGTTACACACAAATCACCAAACTCGGTGGGACCGAATTATAAAACCCGGTCAGACCGATTTAGTTCAAAATGTGAACGTTAGGATTTTCGATGGGACCGACATGTCAACTCGGTGGGACCAATTCCGTTAGGGTTAGGGCATAACGTAATCTCAGTGAGACCGTTTAGACAAACTCGGTGGGACCGATTTTGGTAATAGACAAACAGAGAGTTGGTCAGGCAAACTCGGTGGGACCGATTCGCTCATTTCGGTTAGACCGAAACGTTACGAAGGGGAAACAGAGAGTTTGCATTGCAATCTCGGTGGGACCGATCGCTCATCTCGGCTGGACCGAAACATTACGAAGGGAAATAGAGAGGTTGCAATCCCATCTTGGTGACCGAGATCCCTATCGGTGAGATCGAAGTGACTAGGGTTTGTGGCAGTGGCTATGTCAAGTGAACTCGGTGGCGCCGGATAGAAAGTTTCGGTGGGGCCGAGTTTGACTTTTGGTTTGGGACATATGTGGATATGAGAAAGTAGTTGAGGGTTTTTGGAGCATATCACTAAGCATTTTGAGCAAGTAACTCATTAAGCAACACCTCACCCCCTTTTAATAGTATTGGCTTTTCCTATGGACTCAATGTGATCTTATATCACTAAAAGTTAAATGTAGAGTCTTGTGCTTCGAGCTTGAGCCAATCTTTTGTCCTTAGCATTTTGAGGGGTCCACTTTCTAATCCATGCCATGCCAATCATTGAGCTTTCCTGAAATATTTATCTTGAAATAGCATTAGCTCAATGAGCTATATGTTGTTAGGAATTACCAAAACCACCCATGGATACTTGCACTTTCAATCTCCCCCTTTTTGGTAATTGATGACAACATATAGATCAAAGCTTCGACAAATGATCATAAGATTGAAAAACATCGTCGCTTTGAGAAGTATGTGATAAGCAAGAGCTCCCCCTAAATTTTTGCATTATTTAAAATTTGCTTTTGAATGCAAATGCACAATCGATTTGGATCATGGGTTACTCTTCCATGTCACATACATCTTGGTGGAGCGCTCAAAACGATAGAAATTAAAAGCATGCACTCATCACCAAGCAAGTGAATGATCATATATGAGATATAAAAGATAGTATCATGCAAACAAGCATTAAGGTAGCAAATGATCAACCACATGATCAAACAAGTATCTCACACAATAAAACATTCAACCAAAAGCAAGAGAGATAAAAAACAAGACACTATTTCTCGAAGCCTATGATATATACATATTTCTCCCCCTTTGGCAACAAGTTACCAAAAAGTTCAAATATGCATAGTGCTACGCGTCTCTCAGGCTTGGTCTTCGGGAGGTGGTGTAGAGAGAACTCCAAGGACGAAGGCATCTATGGATGTAGTTGGAGCTGGTGGAGTGGCTGCTGGAGGTGGCACTGGAGCTATAGCTGCTGGTGCTGATGCTGTAGCTCTAGAATCTCTCACTGGCACTACAGCAGACCTCTGTCCTCTAGGCACTCGCTCAAATGCATCAGTAGTTGCCTTGCCTCTCTTCTCCTCTGCTTCCTCCTGAAGCTGCTCAACTGCTGTTTGAATCTCAGTTACCTTCAAATCAAGATAATAAAATTTGGTTTCTATGATCCTCTCCAAGCTCTCCTGATTTTGAGTCAGGGTGGCCAAGCCCTTCTCAATCCTTAGTGTAGACTGGATCAGATATGCAAGTTGATCTTGCTTGCTCTTCAGGAAAACTTGAGATGCCTCTTCAACAATTGGCATCTTGGCAGCTTTCTCAGCCTTTGCTTTCCTCATTCATCACAACAGTGTTGTCTTCAAAATCAGGTGTAAGGGTAGATGCTCCTTATCAAACAGATATGTTCTTGTGCCCATCTTGGAGTTGATGAGCTCCTGAATGTGTGGAGCATACCCACAGCTTCTCTTCTGATCAGCAGCTGTCCTCTTGATTGTTTCTACAATCAAACTCATAACCTTGAACTTCTGAGGGACATCAAAAAGCTGGAGCAGGTTGATAGAATGCCCTTTGATCATCTTGTGGACTGCTGACTTGGGTAGCAGAGTGTGCCTAAGGATTGTGTTGATTGTAGGCAGACCAGACAACAAGAAATGTACAGATCCAAGCTTGTGAGTCTCCAAAGCCTTATCTGGGATCTCCTTGTACATGTTTGCCATAGTGTTGTGGTCTTTCTTCTTGGTGGCATACACATCCAAGTCATCTTCATGTTCTTTAGGGGCATTGATCAGCTTGGCCCACTCCTCAACCGTGGATTGGTACCTTGTACCCTCAGGCATCCAAACTATCTTTCCATCTGGATAAAAGTGGGCAGTGGAGTAAAACTGCATGATCAGCTCATCATTCCATTTGGTGAGCTTCTGCCCAACAAATTTGTCAACTCCACATGCCTTGAAGCTGTCATAAACACCTGGATAGTGATCTTCTTCTTCCTTACTGACAGCAGACCCTGTGAATAGATATAGATGAGGTAGAGTGGATGAGCATCACAAAGTGCAGAGTTTCTGCAAAACAGATGACTTAAAAACTTAGTTTTAGTTCTCCACAGAAAGCATTTCGGAGCTACCGATTTGTAAACTCGGTGATACCGAAGCAACTTTTGGAACCTGAACTAGTGAACTCGGTCAGACCGAGTCACATTTCGGTGGCACCGAGACTGCTAGGGTTTCACAGAGAATCAAACTCGGTCACACCGATTTGCAGTTTTCGGTCAGACCGAAAGTGCAAGTGCAATGGCCTAAGCCAAATCGGTGAGACCGATTTCTACCATTCGGTCGGTCTGAGATGAGTTCGGCGGAGACCTAACCCTAAATCTTCAAATCAAATCTAACCTAAAGGATGTTTTCAATGGATATAGTGTTCGCATACGTGGTGATGATCATGGCAGAACAATGTGCTATGAATCAGAGGTAAAAGAATAGCACAAAGGATCGAACTCGTACCCTAGTTCGGCGAAGTTTGCTATGGCGGCAACGGAGGGGCAGAATTCCGTTGACGGCGATGGAAACCAGCGGCGGGAGGTCGCTGGCGGCGAGAAGACGATCCGGAGACCTGAGGAGGCAGAGCAGGATACGCGCGGGCTGAGAGGTTTCAAAGTCCAAAATCTCACCCATGGGTTTATATATCCCGACCCTGTCGGTGTGACCGAGTGAAACAACTCGATGGCACCGAGATGCAGAATCGCAAGCGGTTACTGCAACTCGGTGTGACCGAAAAGTTCAAATCGGTTGCACCGAGATTGAAAACCTAGATCAAATTAGTGGTCTCGGTGTGACCGAAATGGATGACTCGGTCATACCGAAATGCACAAAGAGGTTTTGGAAGTTTAAGTCTATGACGAATCGGGGACTCCGAGTGCTCCTCACACAGAGTGGTTCGAATCTGACTTGATCAAACTTTGTGATATATCATGAATAGAGTTTGAGACGAGAAAAGCATAGATAGCTAGAGGGAGTTCTTAGGCATTCTTGTCCATCCATTTGGCAAAAGAGAAAAAGCCAAACAATCAAAGCAACAAATGGATGTCCTTGAATGAGTAAAATATGCATCCAACATGCTCACACAATAAAATGACAAATGAAATATGTGACAAAGCATGCACAATCACTCTAGCATCTATCTAGCAATTTGGCGATGACTAGGTCATCTATATATGAGTATATTTACTTAGGAGTCAAATGAGAACATTTCATCATAGGTCATACTCATTGTCTAAGCATAAGTGGGGTTGCCACTTTTACATAAAGCATTGTTGTGCTCACATCATTAGAGTTGCTTTAGCTCAATTGATTAGAGTAAAGCTCCCCCTAGATGTGATATCCCCCCTAAGAGGGATGAACTAACCTTGGGTTTTGTCGATGATGACTTCATGTAGGTGTTGAATATGTAGATGCTCAATGTTGATGTAGATCATTCGGAGCAATCCTTTGGAGTGAGTTGCACTTTCAATACCTACACGGGTTAGTCCCACAAGGAACAAACAAGCATATCCATAGACATAGAGTGATATTCACATGAGATGATGTCCATGAATGCATTAGGTTACCTTGTCCCTTGTCTTACCAACAAGAGGGTTTGTGACTCCTTGAACTAGTGCAAGATATGGAAGTTGTTTGCACTTGTCCTTGCCAAGATGATAAGAGTGAAGTATGTTGGCGGAGTCACCCTCAAGAACTCTCTAGTTCTTCTTCTTAGGGATCCACACCATCTTGATGGGAATCCTTGGAGTTGTAGTCGTACTTGATGAAGTGGAACTTGATGTAGTCTTGGGAACCCACTTGACCAAGGCCTTAGGTGCTTCTTCAAATGCATCAATCTCCTCTTTAAGCTTGTCCTTGCCTTTTAGTTTGTGGTCTTGTGGTGGAAGATCATCTTGAGCTTGTGTTCCTTGGAAAGAAGTAGGATCATAATTCTCTTGTTGAGGAACAAACTTCGTCTTGGGGTATTGATCTTCTTCCCACTCAACTCCATTGGCATTGAACTTTCGTTTGAAACCAGCACCTTGATTCTTCCGGTGTCTTCCTTGCTTGCATACAATTTCCTCAAATTTCTTACTTCCGGCAAGACTCTTGTAAACACCTTTCTCTATAATTCCCTTCAATAAGCTATTTTCTTGCTCAAGTGTAACTTGGCTAAGAGAATCATTAGTGGAATCAAGAGAACTACTAGAAGCAACTGTTGGGGAACGTAGCAGAAATTCAAAATTTTCTACGCATCACCAAGATCAATCTATGGAGTAATCTAGCAACAAGGGGAAGGGGACTGAATCTACATACCCTTGTAGATCGCGATGCGGAAGCGTTGCAAGAACGCGGATGAGGGAGTCGTACTCGTAGCGATTCAGATCGCGGTTGATTCCGATCTAAGCACCGAAAGTACGGTGCCTCCGCGTTCAACACACGTGCAGCCCGGTGACGTCTCCCACGCCTTGATCCAGCAAGGAGAGAGGGAGAGGTTGGGAAAGACTCCATCCAGCAGCAACACGACGGCATGGTGGTGGTGGAGGAGCGTGGCAATCCCGCAGGGCTTCGCCAAGCACCGCGGGAGAGGAGGAGGAGGGAGAGGGGTAGGGCTGCACCAAAAGGAGACGTTCTCATGTCTATGGCAGCCCAAAACCTCAATATATATAGGGGAGGGGGAGGGCTGCGCCCCCATCTAGGGTTTCCCCCCTCAAGGGGTGCGGCTAGCCCTAGATGGGGCTTGGGGGGCGGCCAAAGGGGGGAGGAGTGCCTCCCAAGTCAAGTGGAGGCCCTCCCCCTTAGGGTTTCCCCTCTCCCATGCGCATGGGCCTTGGGGGGCTGGTTCCCCTGGCCCATTAAGGCTAGGGCGCCCCCTTACAGCCCATGCTACTGTATTGGACGTGGTGGAACATTTTCCGGACCTCCGGACCCCTCCGGAATCCTCCGGAATCTTCTGGAAGCTTCCCGGTACAATACCGAAAAAACCCGAACTTTTCCCGGAACCCGAACAACAACTTTCCATATATAAATCTTTACCTCCGGACCATTCCGGAACTCCTCGTGACGTCCGGGATCTCATCCGGGACTCCGAACAACATTCGGTAACCACGTACATGCTTTCCCTATAACCCTAGCGTCATCGAACCTTAAGCGTGTAGACCCTACGGGTTCGGGAACCATGCAGACATGACCGAGACGTTCTCCGGTCAATAACCAACAGCGGGATCTGGATACCCATGTTGGCTCCCACATGTTCCACGATGATCTCATCGGATGAACCACGATGTCGGGGATTCAATCAATCCCGTATTCAATTCCCTTTGTCTAACGGTATGTTACTTGCCCGAGATTCGATCGTCGGTATCCCTATACCTTGTTCAATCTCGTTACCGGCAAGTCTCTTTACTCGTTCCGTAACTCACATCATCCCGTGATCAACTCCTTGGTCACACTGTGCACATTATGATGATGTCCTACCGAGTGGGCCCAGAGATACCTCTCCGTTTACACGGAGTGACAAATCCCAGTCTCGATTCGTGCCAACCCAACAAACACTTTCGGTGATACCCGTAGTGCACCTTTATAGCCACCCAGTTACGTTGTGACGTTTGGCACACCCAAAGCATTCCTACGGTATCCGGGAGTTGCACAATCTCATGGTCTAAGGAAATGATACTTGACATTAGAAAAGCTCTGAGCAAACGAACTACACGATCTTGTGCTAGGCTTAGGATTGGGTCTTGTCCATCACATCATTCTCCTAATGATGTGATCCCGTTATCAACGACATCCAATGTCCATGGTCAGGAAACCGTAACCATCTATTGATCAACGAGCTAGTCAACTAGAGGCTTACTAGGGACATGGTGTTGTCTATGTATCCACACATGTATCTGAGTTTCCTATCAATACAATTCTAGCATGGATAATAAACGATTATCATGAACAAGGAAATATAATAATAACCTATTTATTATTGCCTCTAGGGCATATTTCCAACAGCAACAACATTGGATTTAGCATGATTTTTGTTACTACTAGAGGAAGAATCTTTCTTGTTCTTGTTGCTAGATTTAACTTGTGGCATGTAAGTAGAGAAGAGTAAACGCTTGGCAATGTAAGAAGAACTTTTCTTGCGAAGATCATCATTGATTGCTTTTAAGAACTCATGCTCTTGCTCAAGGTTGAGTTTTTCAAAGCGTAGCTTCTCATGAATCTTTAAAAGTTCTCGATGATCTTCCAAGGTAGTTTCATGAGCTAACTTAAGAGTGTTTAGTTCTTTAGTTAGACTCTCAATCTCCTTCTTATCATCGTCATTCGTTTTATCTTGTTATCATTATTAATAGCAAGTTCATCATAGTTTTCATAACTAGAGTTGTCAACAAGTAAATCATCATCTCCTAGCAAATCATCCTCATCACTATTAAAATCAACATACTCGGGGTGTGTTACCTTTGGACCTTTAGCCATGAAGCATCTTCCAATTCCTTCATTTGGTGAGTCAAATATGTCGTAGGAGTTGGTTGACACAAGTGCTAGACTGGCAACACCTTCATCTTGAGTATATTCGGAGTCGGAGTGATAACTTCTTTCGGAGTGATGGTCGGAGTCGGAGCCGGATACCCATTAACCAACATGAGCTTGATGTCTTCTTTTTGTGTAGCTCTTTGATGACTTGTCCTTCCTTTCCGAATCCTTGCTTCTCCGAGAGGGTCTTCGTTCATAACGATCATCTCTACTCCTTCTCTCTCTTGGCGGTGATTCTTCTCTTCTTTTGTAGGGAGTCGTACACTCATTTGAGTAGTGTCCGGGTCTTCCACAATTGTAGCAATTCCGTTCACGACTTGAAGATCTCTTGTCATTGTAGGACCTTGACTTGGAGCTTCTTCCCTTGCTTCTACTCTTGTAGAATTTGTTGAAGTTCTTCACCATTAGGCTCAATTCTTCATTGAAGGTTTGTTTCTCTCCTGATGATGTGGGAGCTTCACACGAGGCTTTGTAAGCACCACTTGACTTGTTGTGGAGCTCTTCCCTATCCTTAAGTGACATTTCATGAGCAACAATTCTTCCAATGACTTCCGTTGGCTTGAGATCTTTGTAATTGGGCATCATTTGGATCAATGTGCACATGGTATCATATTTTCCATCCAAGGCTCTTAGGATCTTCTTGATGATGAATCCATCGGCCATCTCTTCACTTCGTAAGCCGGCAATCTCATTTGTGATGAGAGCAAGCCTAGAGTACATTTCAGCGACACCTTCACCATCCTTCATTTTGAACCTGTCAAGTTGACTTTGAAGCACATCCAATTTGGATTCCTTGACGGAGTCGGTACCTTCGTGCATATCAATCAAAGTATCCCAAATTTCCTTTGCATTCTCAAGACGGCTGATTTTGTTGAGCTCTTCGGGGCACAATCCGTTGAAGAGAATATCACAAGCTTGAGCATTGTATTGCAGCATCTTCAACTCTTCCGCGGTAGCTTCACGGTTCGGTTCTCTCCCATCAAAGAATTCACCTTGCAAGCCAATACACACAATAGCCCGAACGGCGGGGTTATGTCCAAGAATATGCATTTTCATCTTATGCTTCCAACTAGCAAAATTAGTACCATCAAAGTAAGGACCTCTACGGTGGTAATTTCCCTCACTAGACGCCATACTCTCCTAGGTTGTGAAACCAAGGCTATGATCACCAAAAGCTATGGAAATCAAAGAAAATGGAGACCAAAGCTCTGATACCACTTATAGGCTCGAAAGTATGTCTAGAGGGGGGGTGATTAGACTACTTGACCAAATAAAAATCTAGCCTTTTCCCAATTTTAAGTCTTGGCAGATTTTAGCAACTTAGCACAAATCAAGTAATCAACCTACACATGCAATTCTAAGAGTATAGCAGCGGAATGTAAAACAATGGCATATGAAGGTAAAGGGAGGAGTTTCGAGGGATCAAACACAATGTAGACACGGGGATTTTGATCCGTGGTTCCGATAGGTGGTGCTATCGTACATCCACGTTGATGGAGACTTCAACCCATGAAGGGTAATGGTTGCGCGAGTTCACGGAAGGCTCCACCCACGAAGGGTCCACGAAGAAGCAACCTTGTCTATCCCACCATGGCCATCGCCCACGAAGGACATGCCTCACTAGGGTAGATCTTCACGAAGTAGGCGATCTCCTTGCCCGTACAAACTCCTTGGTTCAACTCCACAATCTTGATGGAGGCTCCCAAGTGACACCTAACCAATCTAGGAGACACCACTCTCCAAAAGGTAATAGATGGTGTGTTGATGATGAACTCCTTGCTCTTTTGCTTCAAATGATAGTCTCCCCAACACTCAACTCTCTCTCATAGGATTGGATTTGGTAGAAAGATGATTTGAGTGGAAAGCAACTTGGGGAAGGCTAGAGATCAAGATTTATGTGGTTGGAATGGAATATCTTGACCTCAACACAAGTGTAGGTGGTTCTCTCTCAGAAAATGTATGTTGGAAGTGTAGGCATGTTCTGATGGCTCTCTCCATGAATGAAGAGTGGGTGGAGGGGTATATATAGCCTCCACACAAAATCTAACCGTTACACACAAATCACCAAACTCGGTGGGACCGAATTATAAAACTCGGTCAGACCGATTTATTTCAAAATGCGAACGTTAGGATTTTCGGTGGACCGACATGTGAACTCGGTGGGACCGATTCCATTAGGGTTAGGGCATAACGTAATCTCGGTGAGACCGATTACACAAACTCAGCAGGACCGATTTTGGTAATAGACAAACAGAGAGTTGGTCAGGCAAACTCGGTGGGACCGATTCGCTCATTTCAGTTAGACCGAAACATTACGAAGCGGAAACAGAGAGTTTGCATTGCAATCTCGGTGGGCCCGATCGCTCATCTCCGTTGGACCGAAATGTTACGAAGGGAAATAGAGAGGTTGCAATCCCATCTCGGTGAGACCGAGATCCCTATCGGTGAGACCGAAGTGACTAGGGTTTGTGGCAGTGGCTATGTCAAGTGAACTCGGTGGCGCCGGATAGAAAGTTTCGGTGGGGCCGAGTTTGACTTTTGGTTTGGGACATATGTGATATGAGAAAGTAGTTGAGGGTTTTTGGAGCATATCACTAAGCATTTGAGCAAGTAACTCATTAAGCAACACCTCACCCCCTTTTAATAGTATTGGCTTTTCCTATGGACTCAATGTGATCTTGGATCACTAAAAGTAAAATGTAGAGTCTTGTGCTTTGAGCTTGAGCCAATCTTTTGTCCTTGAGGGGTCCACTTTCTAATCCATGACATGCCAATCATTGAGCTTTCCTGAAATATTTATCTTGAAATAGCATTAGCTCAATGAGCTATATGTTGTTAGGAATTACCAAAATCACCGAGGGATAGTTGCTCTTTCACACCCCCTGTTATTCTGCGGCGACGACAGCCTCACACCACAGCCGAACCAGTGAACCCTCGTACTCCTCTCCGCGTGGGCATCCACTGCCGCGTCTTCCCCGGCTCCGCGTCGTCCCCTTCCTAGGCCTCGCCGTCGTCCACCGCCTTGGTGCTCTCGGTGCGGCGTGGTCAATGTGGTAAAGGAACGACTTCCATCGGAAGAGTACTGTACGTGGAGAGGCTGACAGCTGGGTCCACGGCCGCAGCAAGGAAGTGCCTCCTTATTACGTGCGAAATAATGATTCCTCCACCTAACAGTTGGGGCCCACCGGACGGGCCACCGTATTTCGTGAAAAAAATGTTTCCCCCTGACTGCGGGGACCCACATGCTACATCTTCGCATGCAAGGAAGTGCCTGACAGTCGGGACCCACCTGGTCGAAGCATACGCAGCGTTGTCATTCTGGTCATGAATGTGTACGTACATACTGGTCGATCGATCTGTCTGCAGGCTGCAGCGATGAACCGTGGCCGAGTAAGGAAGGGCACGTGTCATAGTAGAGGCGCGCACGTAGCATGTACACGTACGTACAGCCAGGGTGCAAGAAAGTAAATACGGCCACGTACGTACATACGGGTGGGATCTCGAACGCCTACTCGCGCATACGAACGACCAGGGCTTGTGTACATGGAGAGGTAGCGACGACGTCGTGTTCATCGGCAGCCAACCGGCTGGGTCGAAATGGAGAAACTGCGTCGTCGTGTTCATCGGGAGCCAACCTGTTTGGATGGAACAGCCGATCAAAACGAGGCCTGGCGTACTGTAGAAAGGAGGAAACGGCCTTGTGTTCGACCGGCCACGGTCGAAACGGGATCCTGTTCGTCGGGAGGGGTCTGGCGTACCGCAAAACGGAGGAAACAGACTTCTCTTGGACCTCCTATGGTCTAAATGGGGTCATGTTGATCGGGAGGGGTGTGGCGTACCGCAAAACGGAGGAAACGGACTTGTGTTGGAGCGCTAGGGCTGAAACAGGGGTCCTATTCATCGGGGGGGGGGGGTGTGGCGTACCGCAAAATGGGACTCCATGGGCTATTGTTCATCTCCACCGTAGACTGCCTCCACGGGCTATTGTTCATCCATCGTCGACCTCCTCCAGCCTCCACCTGCGACTGTTCATCCACGGCGTTTCCCCTCCTGCCTCCACCAGCCACTGTTCATCCACAGGCTCCTGTTCATCCAGCCTCCACCGCTCCTCCACCGGCTACTGTTCAACCAACCCTCTCCACGGGGTCCTGTTCAACCACCCCTCCATGAGCTACTGTTCATCCAGCCCTCCATCGGCTACTGTTCAACCAGCCCTCCACGGGGTCCTGTTCATCCAGCCCTCCACAGGGTCCTGTTCATCCAGCCCTCCACGGGGTCCTGTTCATCTACCCCCAATCGGCTCGATCGGGGTCCTGTTCATCTAGCGGCAACGGCCTCTACTACCACGGGGTCCTGTTCATCCAAACCCCCACCGGGAACTGTTCATCCAACCCCCCAACAACGCTCACTGTTCATCAAGAGGCAGGAGGTTCGACCGGCTTCAGTTAGCAGCAGTAGCGAAGGAATCGCCCGATCAGGTTCAGTTAACAGCCAGATCGATCGATCGCTCGGGTTGAGTAATGCGTAGCTTGCAGTGCAATCGCTCGGTTCATGTGACAGCCTGGTTTTTGCCCTCTCTTTTTCTTTAGATTTTATTTGGTTTTGATTTGAATTTGGAGTTTTGAATCTCTTCAGTTGGACTTAAACACTTGGGCACCACCTTGACTTTCACCAAAGTGACTCATTTCTCTCTCTAGCCATCATTTCTTCTCTGACCAACCTCAAAATAATATTATGAATATTTTTCTTAAATGGGAAATATTCATTTCTCCCCTCTAAAACCCTAACCAGCCACTTGTGCTCCAAAGCAACCCCAATTTTTCTTGCCCACAAAAATCTGGGAAAATTCCCAAATATTCTTTGAACCCTAGGACACCTTCCTAAGCAAAAATATTTCATTAATTTTTGGAATATTTTTGCTACAGAAAATATTTTCAGTTCTGGACAGAAATGGTAGTTTCTACAGCAACTACCATTTTACTTGCTCCAATGCTGCTAAATTTTCTTGTGCATCACTACCCTCCTAGATGATTGCTAACCTCCAAAGCTCAGTTACCAACTCTTAGTATTTTGACCACAGTAAGCTCTCAAAGTTACTGTCCAGAAACTTACCTTGTAGTGAAACTCCATCTTACTGCACCTGAGCTCGACTCCAAGCATTGGCTCTACCCAAAACACTAAGGACTACACGCCAGACATGAAATTAGGGCCAGCCGTGGCTCTATGCCGAAGTTCACGCGGTGACCACGCGTGTGCACGGTGCCAACCTGCTTGTCGCCGCGCTCTGAGTGCCGCCGAGCGCTCTGTTCGGCGCGTGCTCGCTTCCTCGTCTGCCGCACCTCGCCAAACCTCGCCACCATCCCCGTCTCTACTCACTTAGCTCTCTCCTGGCGCTCGCCGACACCGGAGCTCCCGCAGTGAGCACGGGCGCGGTCCGGCCAACACAATAGTGCGCCGCGCACTGTGTTCGTCGCCACCCCCTCGCTCCTGTGCTCGTCTCCGCCCGCCCACAGTGCTCGCGTGAGCCGCGTCGCCTTCCCCCTCGCTCACTGATGTCGTTCTTCGCCAGGCACCTTGTCCAGGTGTCCTCCGGTGGAGCCCGAACCCCTCACCTCGCTCGGCTATAAATACAGCCCCCAGCCCTCCCGAGCATCACCAAGTCCTCTCACACACTCCACAAACCAGTAGGAAGCCGTAGCCCGGCCGGGCAGAGCTCAGGCCGCCGTCCCTGAGCTCGAGCTCGCCAGCGATCCCCTCGGGTCGTCCCCGCAGCTCCAGCCCCTCCCAAGCTCGGGCCACTCTTCCAGAGCCTCTGCCGTGCGTCAGTGGTGCCGTCCGACCTTGTTGGGGCCACTGCTGCAGCCTCTGGTCGCCGTCATCTCCAACTCCGGCGAGCTCCGCCCTCTGTCGCCGCTGGAGAGGCCCGTTCCGACGCCGTCTGACCACCCCTAGCTAATCTACGGGTACGAGCAGGTGCCTTCGTCTTCTCTTTCGATCCATCCCTTTAGCTTGGGCCAAGACACCCTCCTCGCTAGTGTGAGCTCTGGCGAAGCTCAGCCATGCTCTGTTTCCCCCCTCCCTCTCACCTGACTAGCGGGGCCCGTTAGTCAGCCACTCTGGCCGCGCCCGAAGCGGTACGAGTGGAGGCGCCCCGCGGGTTGACGCCTTCGACGTCACCCCTAGTTCTTTTTTTAATTAAAATTCAAATTATTCAGAGAGCTTCAAACAGTCACAACTTTTTAACCATAAGTCCAAATGAATTGATTCTTTTTGCATTGTGTTCTTAATGAAAAGATCTAGCAGCTCACCAAAAATGAGATTTTTCTCTGTGTCTAGATTTTCTGGTGAATTTCAGAGTGGTTCTTGATATTTTCTTTTTGTATTTATAATTGTTTTCAGAAGGTGAAGCTTGTCTTGAGGATCACCAGGAGTGTGAACCTCATCTGCACTAAGGCAAGCCACAGCAACATTTTCATGGTGCCATTGCAATATATGTGATTTTTCAACTTGAACAAATGATTTAATCCATGCATTTAAATCACTAATATATATATATATATATATATATATATATATATATATATATATTCTGTTGGATGCTTGTCTAAGTTGACATGGTTAGGTTACAGAAGTTTAAAACTAAATAAGCTAGTTTAAGACATTAGAAGTAATATTTGCTTATGAAGAAGTAATTTGTTTATGAAAAAGAATTAGTTGGCTTAATATTTTCTTGAGTAAGGAAAGAATGTTACTAAGATATTGTCATGGTTAATTTGCTAAGTAAACATAACCAGAGAGGTGTTATGAGTTATTGAAATCGATGCTTAGTACTTGATGAGGTTGACCCAACTATTTCCGATGATATGTGGTGCATATTTATTAGTGTTGCATTCGCATGGCATATCATGACACCGATTTTTTTCACTTTAAGTTGAACCTGACATTAACTCAACTTGAACATATCATTGATCGGGTCATGGTGCCACTGAATCGAGTTTTTCCCCAGTGCAACCACATTTGCCTTTGTGGGAAGGCCTTTATTCGGTCAGTTGTCATGCCTCTGGTCGGTGCCTCCAACGAGGGAAGGTTGTGGGCGTGCGTTACCCTGGCCCGGTAAGCAGACATAACCTTGTGTGCCCGTTGTTGTTATGGTACCTTGTCCCCGTTTGGGACCGTTTATGTTTTGCCACGACGGTGGCCGTTGGTGTCTTTGGTAGGCACGGGGCCACCCAGGACTTAGCCCAGTGGGGAGTGAGTCGGAGTGGCCGGGAGCGTGTCATGGCAATGGAGGGGTTCTATCGGAATGCCGTTGGTCCACCTGAATGGGAGTGCGAGGCCATGGGTTCCGTGGTGTGGGTACAGTGCGCTACCTCTGCAGACTGTATTAAATCTATCGATAGCCGAGTCCACGGTTACGGACACGCTCGAAAGTAGGTCACACCATAGGTCAACGTTTAAATAAATTTTGCACACTAAGAGAATAACTTTGCACTGTTGGAAAGGATGGTTGAGAAAGCATCTTGATGCTGGAGGCCAAGTTTTCGGTCACATTGTGATCGGAGTAAGATCACTGTTTGGTTACGAGGTAACCCGATTAAAGACCAAGATGTTGGTCCGTTTGTGATCCAAGAGAGATCACCGTTTGGTAAGCAAGTCCGAGAGACTTAAGGCACGAGATTATGATCACTGCATCCCTAGTATTATTTTGCATTAATGATTTAATTGGTTAATTATCATGATATTGTTTGTCATTATGTTTATGCTTGTTGTGAGCTTGCAAGTACATTCAATGTACTGACCTGGCGTGTCATGCGAGCTTTCAGGAAAGTCTCGTTGGAAAGGAGTGCTGTCCGAGTCTAGATCGTGTCCACATCGGTGTCCCTGTGCTATTGAGTTCCGCTTCGTCGTCGTTCCGCTGCCGCGTAGTTGTCACTATCGAGGCCCCTTTATGTTCACTAAATAATGTACATATTGTTCAGCCGCACTGTGTGTGCCGCTTGGCCTCGCAACTCATTGTAATATGAACCATGTTCCGCTAGTATCAATAAAGCGGTTGCTTTCTGTACCAAGATGTTGTGTGTTGCCAGACGACATGGTCTCTGGGCTGGCAATACAAGGTAAACCGGTTGCTCCGAGCCGGGGTGCCACAACACTTGGTATCAGAGCCACGCTGACTGTAGGCCACGCTAGACTATCAATGTGTAACTCGACGTTACTTAAAAGTATAAGTTGAGTGCCGGTTGCATTTGTAGCTGGTTGATGCATTACATGCACTCGTTTTTTTTTCTAACCTTGGCTCTGAGTGTAGATGGCTCCGGTGCCGTATCCGTGCCAGTTGCAGCTGATGCCGTACACGTCGCCGCATCTCCTCTGTAACATGTGGCGTCGGCTGTACCCCCTCGGTGATGACCCAGTCTATCGTGTGTACTAGGTACGCCTAGCAGACTAAGTGTATGAGTATCACGCAGTTACACTCGTACTTCCCGGAGCGGCTTCGCTTCTACCGCTTCTCAGGCAGTCCAGTTCGCTGCATTTGAGGTCCTCGTCGAGCTTCGTTATAACGAGGTCCGAATGCAGAACCACCCAGGTTTCCACTACTATCCTTCCCTGCACGACAATGGTCGTGTCCGTTTTCCTATCATTGATCCGGAGTCTGATAGTACTGCTAGCCACCTTTCTCGTTATATCACCGCTAGCTATCTTATGATTCACGAGCTGGCTCGAGAGCTGACTCGTGCTCGCACCGCTTTAGCCGCTACTAGAGCTTTCACTACTCCATCGTCTACGGGATTTACTCCTTATATTCCATCCAGTTCTAGTTCACCTATTTCACCAGTTACTCCTCCGAGTAGCTCTGGCACCTCGACCGTGAATCCTCTCAGTGCTCCTACTGAGTGGGTTTCCCTTCTCACTACCCATGTAGCCCCGATGCTCCAACCTCATCCTGCACCTGCTCCGGAGGGAGAGCCCTCGAGGCAGCATCGTCGTGTTACTTTTAACCCGGAGGTCTCGGTTAACGTCGTTAGTTCAGGATCCGAGTCCGTTTCAGGAGAGGACCCCGCAGCACCAGCAGAGCACTAGAGCGCTCGAGTATCTACAGTTGTTAGGTGGATGTACAGATGTAGCCGTACCAGTCATGAAGTTCCATTTCATGTATGAGAGTAGTTGAACTTATCATGTCATTTATCTTTTATGTACGAGTCTATGTATAATTATGTTGGAACTCTGTTTTATTCGACGTGTTTCCTTCGTTATTCCGTTTTCTTTCGAGTTTTCTCGCTGGCTTTTCCCTTCTATATTTTCTTTTGGATGCTGCTCATCTCGGTTGCGTTGTCTTGGAAAAAACAAACAATAGGATGACGCGGGGAGGCAGCAGTAGCGACACTTGTGAGGATGTTCCTGTTCATCGTTCTACACGACAGGCGGGAGACTCCCCCGAGCCGTACGTTCCACCACCGCCTCCACCGCCAAATCCGCCCTCCACCAAGCAAATCCTGCGTATGTTTGAGGAAAGGAGGAATAATGATCTGATTGAAATATTAAGGAGTGTGCAAGCTATGGTTGGGCAGAATGGAAATCAGAACGGTCATCACTCCAAACTGTCAAATTTTCAGAGAACCAAGCCTTCCAGTTTCAGTTAGGTTATTGATCCCTTGGACGCAGACGACTGGTTGCGAACCATTGAGAGGAAACTTGAGATTGCTCGTACTGATGAGGATGACAAAGTCCCGTTTGCAACTCATTATCTTGAAGGCGCTGCCGCCATATGGTGGGAAAATGCAAAAGCTATGTGGTCTGCTGATGATGCAATCACCTGGGCAAAATTCAAGGATCACTTCTATAAATATCATATTCCCACTGGAATTATGAAGATCAAGTAGCGTGAATTCCTCGCGCTCCTCCAAGGAAGTCAGTCTGTGAGTGAATATTTGCATAAGTTCAATCATTTGGCCCGTTACTCTCTTTATGATGTGGCCACCGAAGAAAGAAAGATCGGCAGGTTTCTTGGGGGATTAAACCAGCATCTCCGATGCACCCTCAGTATGTTTGACTTCCCTGATTTCCAAACCCTGGTAAACAAGGCCCTCATTGCTAAAAGGGAGCACAAGCTTATACATGACAATAAGCCTGCAAATAACGATCACAAGCGCAAGTTCAAGCCAAGGAAGGAAGTGCAACCAGTGCAAAAGGCTCGTACCTGGCAGCTTACTCAGGTAGAGTACAAGCCCAATTTGCAGCAGAATGTTAACAAAACCACTACACAAGTCAAGAATGTCGTGACCAATCCGGTGCGAGAAGAGTGCTAGTGCAACAATTCTTGTTTCAGTTGTGGGCAAACTGGACAATATGCCAGACAGTGTCCCAAGAACGGCAAGACCAATGCTCCATTCAGGCCACAAGTCAACTTTATGGGGTCATACTCTATCCAGCAAAACATCACTGGGCAAATCCATCACCTCTCCGCAGACGAAGCCCAAGAGAACCCCGAAGTCGGCATTGGTATGCTTTCTGTTAATACCATACCTGCCATAATTTTATTTGACTCTGGGGCTTCCCACTCTTTTATATCGCGAAGTTTTGTTGCACAAAACAAATTTCCTTGTTTGATTTTGAGCAAGAATATGCTGGTACAATCCCCGGGATCTTTGCTCAGAAGCAATCTGGTCTGCCGTAATCTAGAAATTAATATCAACAGAGTCCGTTTTCCAACTTCCTTGATAGTCATTGAGTCCGTCAAGCTGGACATTATTTTGGGGATGAATTGGTTAACCCAATATCAAGTATGCATTAATTGCGCGACACGAGAAGTCACTTTGACAAGTCAAGAGGGGCAGACTACAAAATTCTATGCCCGTAGGAGCATACCCAAGAAAGAAATGGTCTTCACCGCTGTGGCTGGTGAATTGGAATTAATTCCTGTGGTCAGCGAGTTTTCCGATGTAGTCCTAGAAGAACTGCCAGGCATGCCACCAGATCGAGAGCTTGAGTTTGCAATAGATCTTGTGCCCAGAACCGCACTGTTATACAAGAAGTATTATCGGATGCCTTCGTCAAAATTAGTGGAGCTAAAGAAACAGCTTGATGAGATGGTCCAGAAAGGGTATATCCGTCTCAGCTCTTCACCATGGGGATCACCTGCTATATTCGTGGATAATAAAGATGGTAGTCTCCGTATGTGTGTGGTTTACCGTCAGCTGAATGATGTCACCATCAGAAACAAATATCCACTGCCCAGGATCGATGACTTATTTGATCAACTCAGTGGGGCAAAGGTATTCTCCAAAATTGATTTAAGGACAGGGTACCACCAACTCAAGATTAAAAAGGAAGATATTCCTAAGACCGTGTTCACTACCCGGTACGGTCTTTATGAATGTACCATTATGTCCTTCGGCCTCACCAATGCCCATGCTTTCTTCATGGATATGATGAACAAGGTGTTCATGGACTTCCTAGATAAATTTGTGGTGGTCTTCATCGATGACATTCTCATATACTCAAAAGGTGAAGAAGAGTACAAAGGACACCTCAGAGCTATATTGCAACGACTCCGTGACCATCAGCTGTACGCCAAATTCAGTAAATGCGAGTTTTGGCTCAAGCGAGTTGGATTTCTTGGGCATGTGCTGCCCGCAAAAGGCATAGTCGTGGACCCGAGCAAAGTAAAGGACGTGTTCGATTGGTTGGCACCCACAACAGTATCCCAAATCCGGAGTTTTTCCTTGGACTAGCTGGATACTACCGTCGTTTCATTCAAGGTTTCTCAAAGATTGCTAAACCAATGACAGAATTGCTCAAGAAAGATAAGAAGTTTGAATGGGCTGAGGACTGTGAGAAAAGTTTCAATGAGCTGAAAATCCAGCTGACAACAACACCTGTGTTAAGTCTTCCAGACATCTACCGCAGCTTTGATGTGTACTGTGATGCTTCCAGACAGGGCCTTGGATGCGTACTTATGCAAGATGGCAAGGTGGTAGCATATGCATCGCGACAGCTACGACCCCACGAAGGAAACTATCCTACTCATGATCTGGAATTAGCCGCGGTGGTTCATGCTCTAAAAATTTGGAGGCACTACCTCATTGGGAAGAGGTGCCAAATATTTACTGACCACAAAAGTCTCAAGTACATATTTACTCAGCCAGATTTAAATCTCCGCCAACGAAGATGGCTTGAGTTAGTCAAGGACTATGATCTTGGAATAAATTACCACCTGGGTAAGGCCAACGTGGTTGCCGATGCCCTCAGCCGAAAGCCTGTCAGCCTGAATATCATAATGGAATCCTTGCCTCCTGAACTTCAAGAAGAGATTGCTCAGCTCAACCTGGTCATAGTTGGTGCTGGTCTTGCTAATATTATGGAAATTACTCCTACCCTCTAGGAAGAGATCCGCAAGGCCCAGCCAAATGACACAGTCCTACAGAAACATGCCAGGCGTATGTTAGCAGGACAGAGCTCAGATTTTTCTAAGGATCAACAAGGTACACTGCGATTCCATGGAAGGATTTGTGTACCCAGGCAAGAAGATTTAAGGAACAGAATAATGTCAGAAGCACATGAATCTTCATATTCTATTCACCCCGGAGGTACTAAAATGTATGAAGACCTTCGACAAATATCCTAGTGGGATGGAATGAAGAAGGACATTGCCTACTTTGTGGCCTATTGCGACATATGCAACAAAGTGAAGGCAGAACACCAGAAACCAGCCGGACTCCTCCAACCATTGCCCATTCCACAATGGAAGTGGGATGATGTTTGCATGGATTTTGTCACAGGGCTACCAAAGACTCAGCGAGGCAATGACGCAGTATGGGTCATAGTGGACACCTTAACCAAGGTAGCTCATTTTATCCCCATCAAAACCACATACCGAGCCGATCAGCTCACACAACTGTATGTGTCCAGAATAGTCAGTCTGCATGGAGTACCACGAACAATCACTTCCGACCGGGGGTCACTTTTTACCTCCGCTTTCTGGTCATGTCTCCACCAAGCCTTGGGGACAGTGCTAAAATATAGTACCGCTTATCATCCTCAGACCGATGGACAGACTGAGCATGTAAACCAAATACTCGAAGATATTCTTCGGGCCTGTGCCTTGGCCCAAGGACCTAAATGGGAAGACTGTCTGCTGTATGCCGAGTTCTCCTACAACAACAGTTTCCAAACCAGTCTAAAGATGTTACCCTATGAGGCTTTGTATGGCCGTAAGTGCCGCACTCCGTTGAATTGGTCTCAAACTGGAGATAGCCGTATTTTCGGAATGGATCTCATGATGGAAGCTGAAAGCAAGTCAAGGAAATCCGAGACAGATTGCAATTGGCTAAATCTCGACAGAAGAGTTATTATGATGCAAAGCACCGATAGATCGGTTTTGAACCCGGAGAACATGTATACCTCCGAGTCACTCCTATGAAAGGAGTCAAGAGATTCCAGACTCGTGGAAAATTGGCACCCAGGTTTATTGGTCCATTCCCAGTTATGTCCAGGGTAGGTACTGTTGCATATCAGTTGTAACTGCCCCTAGAATTGTCAGAAGTGCACAATGTGTTCCATGTCTCACAGTTGAGGCGATGTATATCGCCGCCCGAGAAAAAGACTGCTATGACAGAAATAGAGTTGGCTAAGGATTTAACATATGAAGAGAGACCGTTCAGAATTTTGGATGAGATGGAAAGGGTCACTCGTAGTAAACCAAGAAAGTTTTACAAGGTTCAGTGGGAGCATCACACAGAGGCAGAAGCCACTTGGGAACGAGAAGAATTTCTAAAGGCACATTATCCAGAATTGTTTTCCCGAGCAACCGAATCTCGAGGACGAGATTCATCCTAAGTGGGGGAGGTTTGTGACAGCCTGGTTTTTGCCCTCTCTTTTTCTTCTGATTTTATTTGGTTTTGATTTGAATTTGGAGTTTTGAATCTCTTCAGTTGGACTTAAACACTTGGGCACCACCTTGACTTTCACCCAAGTGACTCATTTCTCTCCCTAGCCATCATTTCTTCTCTGATCAACCTCAAAATAATATTATGAATATTTTTCTTAAATGAAAAATATTCATTTTCCCCTCTAAAACCCTAACCAGCCACTTGTGCTTCAAAGCAACCCCAATTTTTCTTGCCCATAAAAATCTGGGAAAATTCCCAAATATTCTTTGAACCCTAGGACACCTTCCTAAGCAAAAATATTTCATTACTTTTTGGAATATTTTTGCTACAGAAAATATTTTCTGTTTTGGACAGAAATGGTAGTTTCTACAGCAACTACCATTTTACTTGCTCCAATGCTGCTGAATTTTCTTGTCCATCACTACCCTCCTAGATGATTGCTAACTTCCAAAGCTCAGCTCCCAACTCTCAGTATTTTGACCACAGTAAGCTCCCAAAGTTACTGTCCAGAAATTTACCTTGTAGTGAAACTCCATCTTACTGCACCTGAGCTCGACTCCAAGCATTGGCTCTACCCAAAACACTAAGGACTACACACCAGACATGAAATTAGGGCCAGCCGTGGCTCTATGCCGAAGTTCACGCGGTGACCACGCGTGTGCACGGTGCCAACCTGCTTGTCGCCGCGCTCTGAGTGCCGCCGAGCGCTCTGTTCGGCGCGTGCTCGCTTCCCCCCCTGCCGCACCTTGCCAAACCTCACCACCATCCCCGTCTCTACTCACTTAACTCTCTCCTGGCGCTCGCCGACGCCGGAGCTCGCCGCAGCGAGCACGGGCGCGGTCCGGCCAACCCAACAGTGCGTCGCGCACTGTGTTCGTCGCCACCCCCTTGCTCTTGTGCTCGTCTTCGCCCGCCCACAGTGCTCGCATGAGCTGCGTCGCCTTCCCCATCGCTCACTGACGCCGTTCGTCGCCGGGCGACGTGTCTAGGTGTCCTCCGGTGGAGCCCGAACCCCTCACCTCGCTTGGCTATAAATACAGCCCCCCAGCCCTCTCGAGCATCACCAAGTCCTCTCACACACGCCACAAACCAGTAGGAAGCCGTAGCCTGGCCGGGTAGGCCTCGGGCCGCTGTCCCCGAGCTCAAGCTCGCCGACGATCCCCTCGGGTCGTCCCTGCAGCTCCAGCCCCTCCCAAGCTCGGGCCACTCTTCCAGAGCCTCTGTCGTGCGTCAGTGGTGCCGTCCGACCCGGTTGGGGCCACTGGTGCAGCCTCTGGTCACCGTCATCTCCAACTCCGGCGACCTCCGCCCTCTGTCGCCGCTGGAGAGGCCCGTTCTGACGCTGTCCGACCACCCCTAGCTAATCTACGGGTACGGGCAGGTGCGCCTTCGTCTTCTCTTTCGATCCATCCCTTTAGCTTGGGCCAAGATGCCCTCCTCGCCGGCGTGAGCTCTGGTGAAGCTCAGCCATGCTCTGTTTCCCTCTCCCCCTCCCTCTCACCTGACTAGCGGGGCCCGCTAGTCAGCCACTCTGGCCGCGCCTGAAGCGGTACGAGTGGAGGCGCCCCGCGGGTTGACGCCTTCGACGTCACCCCCCAGTTCTTTTTTCTTAATTCAAATTCAAATTATTCAGAGAGCTTCAAACAGTCACAACTTTTTAACCATAAATCCAAATGAATTGATTCTTTTTGCATTGTGTTCTTAACGAAAAGATCTAGCAGCTCACCAAAAATGAGATTTTCTCTGCTGTCTAGATTTTCTGGTGAATTTCAGAGTGGTTCTTGATATTTTCTTTTTGTATTTATAATTGTTTTCAGAAGGTGAAGCTTGTCTTGAGGATCACCAGGAGGAGTGTGAACCTCATCTGCACTAAGGCAAGCCACAGCAACATTTTCATGGTGTCATTGCAATATATGTGATTTTTCAACTTGAACAAATGATTTAATCCCTGCATTTAAATCACTAAAATAAATAAATAAATATATTCTATTGGATGCTTGTTTAAGTTGATATGGTTAGGTTACAGAAGTTTAAAACTAAATAAGCTAGTTTAAGACATTAGAAGTAATATTTGCTTATGAAGAAGTAATTTGTTTATGAAAAAGAATTAGTTGGCTTAATATTTTCTTGAGTAAGGAAAGAATTTTACTAAGATAGTGTCATGGTTAATTTGCTAAGTAAACATAACCAGGGAGGTGTTATGAGTTATTGATATCTATGCTTAGTACTTGATGAGGTTGACCCAGCTATTTCCGATGATATGTGGTGCATATTTATTAGTGTTGCATTCGCATGGCATATCATGACACCGATTATTTTCACTTTAAGTTGAACCTGACATTAACTCAACTTGAACATATCATTGATCGGGTCATGGTGCCACTGAATCGAGTTTTTCCCCAGTGCAACCACATTTGCCTTTGTGGGAAGGCCTTTATTCGGTCAGTTGTCATGCCTCTGGTCAGTGCCTCCAACGAGGGAAGGTTGTGGGCGTGCGTTACCCTGGCCCGGTAAGCAGACATAACCTTGTGTGCCCGTTGTTGTTATGGTACCTTGTTTCCGTTTGGGACCGTTTATGTTTTGCCACGATGGTGGCCGTTGGTGTCTTTGGTAGGCACGAGGCCACCCAGGACTTAGCCCAGTGGGGAGTGAGTCGGAGTGGCCGGGAGAGTGTCATGGCAATGGAGGGGTTCTGTCGGAATGCCGTTGGTCCACCCGGATGGGAGTGCGAGGCCATGGGTTCCGTGGTGTGGGCAGCGCGCTACCTCTGCAGAGTGTATTAAATCTATCGATAGTCGAGTCCACGGTTACGGACAGCTCGAAAGTAGGTCACACCATGGGTCAACGTTTAAATAAATTTTGCACACTATGAGAATAACTTTGCACTGTTGGAAAGGATGGTTGAGAAATCATCTTGATGCTGGAGGCCAAGTTTTGGTCAGATTGTGATCCGAGTAAGATCACCGTTTGGTTACGAGGTAACCCGATTAAAGACCAAGATGTTGGTCGTTTGTGATCCAAGAGGATCACCGTTTGGTAAGCAAGTCCGAGAGACTTAAGGCACGAGATTATGATCACTGCATCCCTAGTATGATTTTGCATTAATGATTCAATTGGTTAATTATCATGACATTGTTTGTCATTATGTTTATGCTTGTTTTGAGCTTGCAAGTACATTCAATGTACTGACCTGGCGTGTCATGCGAGCTTTCAGGAAAGTCTCGTTGGAAAGGAGTGCTGTTCGAGTCTAGATCGTGTCCACATCGGTGTCCCTATGCTATGGAGTTCCGCCTCATCGTCGTTCCGCTGCCGCGTAGTTGTCACTATCGAGGCCCCTTTATGTTCACTAAATAATGTACATATTGTTCAGCCGCACCGTGTGTGCCGCTTGGCCTCGCAACTCATTGTAATATGAACCATGTTCCGCTAGTATCAATAAAGCGGTTGCTTTCTGTACCAAGATGTTGTGTGTTGCCAGAAGACATGGTCTCTGGGCTGGCAATACAAGGTAAACCGGTTGCTCTGAGCCGGGGTGCCACAGTTCAGTAGGCGAACGCCTCGCTCGGGTTCAGTTAGAGCCCAACGCCTCGCACATGTACGAGAGAAACGCGCATCACTCGGCGCCCGACCACCCACCGTAACCGGGAACTCCCCGATATTTTCCTCGCCCTCGCTTCTACCACGGTTTTTTTGTCATGGACTGCCCAAAGAATGTCATGCAGCTGCGTCTTCGGCCCGCCCAGGATGAAATGCCCATTTTTGTCATGATTTTTTGTCATAAAAGTAGGAGCCCACCACATCTATGATGATACCGGGTTTTGTCATAATTATCGTCATAGAAGTGTCATAAGCATGACAAAAAAATTCGTTCGGCCCAAAATGTCACGGATGTGTCTTTTTTTTGTAGTGCACCCATTCGGCCATGGCAGCCTCAAAGTCCACCCGCGTAACTATGTGGCCGCCGACGGCGATGAACTCAGCACGACGAGATGCCATCGCTTCCTTACCATGTGTGCGGTCACGGGCCACGAGGAATGCGGCGCGGCGGGATGCCATCGCTTCCTTACCAGTTACTGTGCTCCGCGGTGCCATGAACGATGCTTGGAGAGACTCTGGGACGGAGGGGCCGGGCAGCCGTACAGTGAGGTGGTTTTTAAGAGCTCAATGACAAACGACGAAGGAAAATTGGCTTCCCTTACAATTTTGCTTGTTTATTATCGCACACGGTTCATCTCCATCGCCTCTGAAAATAGTGTGCGCTGAGCCTATTGTGTGTTGCGTTATGATTGGCCGGAACCCCAGCCACGCGGACCGCGCATGTGCATCGTAGGATGCGCCGCGATCGAACGGCAACCCACGTCCCTCACATCACACCCGTGCATCTGTAGCTGGATTGGATTTATATGCGCTAAATGCCTAGAAAATGCACACAATCCCATAAATATGGTAAATGAGCCCCAAAAAATGCCAAATTTGAACACGGTGATTTGCAGGATGTATGTTCGTCGTAGAAAAAACTCCAGGGCAAAGAATGAAGAAAATTTGGATTCCCCTTCAATCTTGGTGATTTCCCTCTTGAAAGCATGGAACTTCCTCGGTGATGGTTCGATTTATGAAGGGCGTGCATGACGACATAAGCCAAACCTTCTCAAATTTTTACTAGGGTATGGTGAGGCCATACCATGGCACCATGCGAGGCGTCATGTTTTTCAAGCATTTATTTCATTTTTTCTATAGTTGAAAACCCAATAAAAAACATTTGTGGTTGACTATTACCACACATTTCATCAAAATATCTACCCATTCCTTGTAACAGGCATGAGAATTTACTAAAGGGTTAATTTGATAAATGCCACTCCAAATCTGGCGATTCCGAGAAATGCCACTGCAAGTTTGGAAATTGCAGTGGCATTTTTATGAATCGCCATAATTGGAGTGGCATTTATCTAATTAACCCTTTATTAAATGGCACGAGCATGGTTTTCCAGGCCGTTCTTGTGCACCCTTTCATGCACTGATTGTTTGAACTTGAATTATGTGCATTAATGCCTAGAAAATGCACATAATCCCCTAAATATGGTAAATGAACCCGGAAAAGTGCCAAATTTGAACACGGTGATTTGCAGGGTATATGTTCATCATAGAAAAAAAACTCATGGACAAAGGACAAAGGAAATTTGGATCCCCCTTCAATCTTGGTGATTTCCCCCTCGAAACCATGAAACTTCCTCGGTGATGGTTCGATTTATGAAACGCGTGCATGACGACATAAGGCAAACATTCTCAATTTTTTACCAGGGCACGGTGAGGCCATACCATGGCACCACGGCAGGCGTCATGTTTTCCAAGCATGTATTTCATTTTTGTATAGTTGTTAACCCAGTAAATGACGCGTTTGTGGTTGACTATTGCGACAGATTTCCTTCAAATATCTGCCCATTCCTTGTAAAAGGCATGAGAATTTACTAAATAGCACGAGCATGGTTTTTCAGACTGTTCTTGTGCACCTTTTCATACACCGATTGTTCGAATTTGAATTATGTGCATTAATGCCTAGAAAATGTACACAATCCCCTAAATATGGTAAATGAGCCCGGAAAAATGTCAAATTTGAACATGTTGCATTGGAGGCAGTATGTTGATCATTGGAAAAACAACTGAATGACAAACTAGGACGGAAATTTGGATTCCCCTGCAATCTTGGTGATTTCCCTCTCGAAAGCATGGAACTTCCTCGGTGATGGTTCGATTTATGAAGGGCGTGCATGACGACATAAATCAGACCTTCTTAGCTTTTTACCAGGGCAGGGTGAGGCCATACCATGGCACCATGCCAGGCGTCTGATGATCCACAAGTATATGGGATCAATTGTAGCCTTTTCGATTAGAGTGTCGAACCCAACGAGGAGCAGAAGGAAACGAAAAGTGGTTTTCAGCAAGGTAATGTCTGCAAGCACCGAAATTGTAAGTAACAGAGTAGTTTGATAGCAAGATAATTTGTAATGAGCAAGTAATGATAATAGTAACAAAAGTGCAACAAGGTAGCCCAATCCTTTTGAGGCAAAGGACAGGCCAAAACGGTCTCTTATAATAAGCAAAGCATTCTTGAGGGTACATGGGAATTTCATCTAGTCACTTACATCATGTTGGTTCGATTCGTGTTCGCTACTTTGATAATTTGATAAGTGGGTGGACCGGTGCTTAGGTGTTGTTCTTACTTGAACAAGCCTCCTACTTACGATTAAGCCTCTTGCAAGCATCTGCAACTACGAGAAAAGTATTAAGAACAAATTCTAACCATAGCATTAAACTTTTGGATCCAATCGGTCCCTTACGGAATAGCGCATAAACTAGGGTTTAAGCTTCTGTCACAATAAACTAGGGTTTAAGCTTCTGTCACTCTCGCAACCCATCATCTAATTAATACTCCACAATGCATTCCCTTAGGCCCAAATATGGTGAAGTGTCATGTAGTCGACATTCACATGACACCACTAAGGGAATCACAACACACATACTATCAAAATATCGAACACATATCAAGTTCACATGATTACTTGCAACAAGATTTCTCATGTGACCTCAAGAACAAAAGTAACTACTCACAAATGATAATCATGCTCAAGATCAGAGGGGTATTAAATAGCATATTGGATCTGAACATATAATCTTTCACCAAATAAAGCATATAGTAATCAACTACAAGATGTAATCAACACTACTAGTCACCCACAAGTACCAATCTGAGGTTCCGGTACAAAGATTGAACACAAGATATGAACTAGGGTTTAAGAGGAGATGGTGTTGTGGAAGATGTTGATGGAGATTGCCCTCCCAGAGATGGCAAAGTTGTTGGTGATGATGATGACGATGATTTCCCCCTCCGGCAGGGAATTCCCCCGGCGGAATCGCTCCACAGAGGGGAAAAGTGCTCCTGCCCAAGTTCCGCCTTGAGACGGCGGCGCTCCATCCTGAAAGTCCTCTCCTTATTTTTTTTCTAGGTCAAAATGACTTATATACCAGAAGAGGGGCACCGGAGGTGGGCTGGGTGATACGTCGCCAACGTATCTATAATTTTTGATTGTTTCATGCTATTATATTATCTGTTTTGGATATTTAATGGGATTTAATATGCTTGTTTATATTATTTTTTGGGACTAACCTATTAATCAAAGGCCCAGTGCCAGTTTATGTTTTTTTGCCTATTTTAGAGTTTTGCAGAAAAGGAATACCAAACGGAGTCCAAATGGAATGAAACCTTCGCGCTGATCTTTCTTGGACTGAAAGCAAACCAGAAGACTTAGAGTTGAAGTCTGGAACTCCGCGAGGAAGCCATAAGGCAGGAGGGCGCGCCCAGGGGGGTAGGCGCTCCCTCACCCTCGTGGGCCCCTCGGAGCTCCACCGACGTACTTCTTTCGCCTATATATACTCCTATACCCTAGAAACATCAGGGGAGCCACGAAACCACTTTTCCACCGCCGCAACCTTCTGTACCCGTGAGATCCCATCTTGGGACCTTTTCCGGCGATCTGTCAGAGGGGGATTCGATCACGGAGGGCTTCTACATCAACACCATTGCCTCTCCGATGAAGCATGAGTAGTTTACCACAGACCTTCGGGTCCATAGTTATTAGCTAGATGGCTTCTTCTCTCTCTTTGATTCTCAATACAAAGTTCTCCTTGATGTTCTTGAAGATCTATTCGATGTAATACTCTTTTGCGGTGTGTTTGCCGAGATCCGATGAATTGTGGATTTATGAACAAGTTTATCTATGAATATAATTTGGTTCTTCTCTGAATTCTTATATGCATGATTTGATATCTTTGCAAGTCTCTTCAAATTATCGGTTTAGTTTGGCGTACTAGATTGATCTTTCTTGCAATGGGAGAAGTGCTTAGCTTTGGGTTCAATCTTGCGGTGTCCTTTCCCAGTGACAGTAGGGGCAGCAAGGCACGTATTGTATTGTTGCCATCAAGGATAAAAAGATGGGGTTTATATCATATTGCTTGAGTTTATCCCTCTACATCATGTCATCTTGCTTGATGCGTTACTCCGTTCTTATGAACTTAATACTCTAGATGCATGCTGGGTAGTGGTCGATGTGTGGAGTAATAGTAGTAGATGCAGAATCATTTCGGTCTACTTGACACGGACGTGATGCCTATATTCATGATCATTGCCTTAGATATCTTCATAACTATGCGCTTTTTTTATCAATTGCTCGGCAGTAATTTGTTCACCCACCGTAATACATGCTATCTTGAGAGAAGCCACTAGTGAAACCTATGGCCCCCGGGTCTCTTTCTTATTATATTGCATCTCTTTTATTTATATCGCATCTTGTTTACTATTTTGCAATCTTTACTTTCCAATCTATACAACAAAAATACCAAAAATATTTACTTTACTATCTTTGTTAGATCTCACTTTTGTGAGTGACCGTGAAGGGATTGACAACCCCTTTATCGCGTTGGTTGCAAGGTTCTTGATTGTTTTTGAAGGTACTAGGTGACTTGTGCGTTGTCTCCTACTGGATTGATACCTTGGTTCTAAAAAATTAAGGGAAATACTTATGCTACTTTGCTGCATCACCCTTTCCTCTTCAAGGGAAAACCAACGCATGCTCAAGAGGTAGCAAGAAGGATTTCCGGCGCCGTTGCCGGGGAGATCTACGCCAAGTCAAGACATACCAAGTACCCATCATAAACTATTCTCCCTTGCATTACATTATTTGCCATTCTGTCACGCCCAATATGCGACCCTATCCGAGAGGAACTCGAAGGTCCCACCAAGGATAGACCCGCATATTGAAACGCTTTTGCAAGGTGGATATCATTACATCAACATTACATAATAGATGGGGATACATACATGAGGCATACAAATGTCGCAAGAATACATCAATACGACATACATAAGATCAACATCCGACTACGGATGGAACACAAACAGAAACTCCAACGACATCCACCCTGCTAGCCCAGGCTGCCGACCTAGAACCTATCCCCTGATCGAAGAAGAAGCAGAAGAAGAACTCCAAAACAAGTAACATCGCTCTCGCGTCATGATCATCGCAAAACCTGTACCTGCAACTGTTGTTGTAGTAAACTATGAGCCATGAGGACTCAGCAATCCCATTACCATGGGTATCAAGACTAACAAAGCTTAAAGGGGTAAGGAAGGGGTAAAGTGGTGAGGTTGCAGCAGCGACTAAGCATGTATGGTGGCTAACTTACGCAAATAAGAGCGAAAAGAGAAGCAACGGAACGGTCGTCAACTAGCAATGATCAAGAAGTGATCCTGAACTCCTACTTACGTCAAACATAACCCAAAAACCATGTTCACTTCCCGGACTCCGCCGAGAAGAGACCATCACGGCTACACACGCGGTTGATGCGTTTTAATTAAGGTCAAGTGTCAAGTTCTCTACAACCGGATATTAACAAATTCCCATCTGCCACATGACCGCGGGCACGGCTCTCGAAAGTTTATACCCTGCAGGGGTGTCCCAACTTAGCCCATTATAAGCTCTCACGGTCAACGAAGGATAATCCTTCTCCCGGGAAGACCCGATCAGTCTCGGAATCCCGGTTTACAAGACATTTCGACAATGGTAAAACAAGACCAGCAAAGCCGCCCGATGTGTCGACAATCCCGATAGGAGTCGCACGTATCTCGTTCTCAGGACACACTGGATAAGCGGAGCGTACAGGTACCGACGTAACCCAAGTTGCCAAGGGATGGTCCCGCACGGTGCTCTAGTTTGGACCAACACTTAGACAAGCACTGGCCCGGGGGGGTTAAATAAAGATGACCCTCGGGATGCGCGACTCCCAAGGGAAAAAGGCTAGGTGAGGCAAATGTAAAACCAAGGTTGGGCCTTGCTGGAGGAGTTTTATTCAAAGCGAACTGTCAAGGGGGTCCCATAAATCACTCAACCACGTAAGG
This sequence comes from Triticum aestivum, assembly GCF_018294505.1. Classification (NCBI taxonomy): domain Eukaryota; kingdom Viridiplantae; phylum Streptophyta; class Magnoliopsida; order Poales; family Poaceae; genus Triticum; species Triticum aestivum. The sequence goes on from NC_057808.1 coordinate 123,195,851, forward strand.
GACGCAAAATCAAGGAACATAACACCGGTATGACGGAAACTAGGGCGGCAAGAGTGGAACAAAACACCAGGCATAAGGCCGAGCCTTCCACCCTTTACCAAGTATATAGATGCATTAATTAAATAAGAGATATTGTGATATCCCAACATAAACATAATCCAACATGGAGCAATCTTCATCTTCACCTACAACTAGCAACACTATAAGAGGGGCTGAGCAAAAGCGGTAACATAGCCAAACAATGGTTTGCTAGGAAGGGTTACAAAGGTTAGAGGTGGTTTCATGGCAATTTGGGAGGCTTGAAGAGCAAGTGATAGGTAGCGCAGCATAGCGATAGAACGAAGCAACTAGCATAGCAATGATAGTAGTGAGATCCAGGGTAACGGTCATCTTGCCTGATATCCTGCTAGGAAGAAGAACGAGTCCATGAAGAAGATGAAGCCACGAAGATGAACCAAGCGTAGACGAACGAATCCTCACGATCGCAACGAAACAGGAACTATCGAGAAGGAGCGCAACCGGAAAGAAGCAAACAACACGGTAAACACTCAACACATAAACAAGACATGATTCTCAACCAAGTATGATGCATGACAAGGCTACATGAAGCTACTCATGGCAAGAGATGATGCATACAAGAACAACACATCAAAGCAAGTTTAAATGAGGCCGGAACTAACATATAACAAATCCGGTAAGTCCTCATATGCAAGTTTCGAAATTGGTCTAGATCTGAATAAACCTTATGTTCAAGTTATTAAACAGCAAGTTAATATGCACCAAGATGATCTACACGAAATTCTAGTCAAGTTACATATAAAGTTCATTAGATTCGAAGCTACGGCCTAGAAGATATGAGCAACACAAGATAAACATGGCATTGATGCAAAATGCAAGTAAACATCAAGCAAACACCTCAAAACAAGGATGCAACAAGGGAATATGAAACTACATGCAAAACTAAGCAAGTTTCATATAGAGCATGCTCAAAACGGAGCAACGGTGCAACACATACACTCCAAACAAGATATAACAACAATCTGTCCAAAGCAGCAACTAGGCATCTTGCAAGCATCAAAATAATATGCTACAGCACCCTAACATGAAACAAAAGGCATGGACGTGATCTAAAGGTAAAGTATGGCAAAACATGAACACTGAGCTATCTCCAGAAATCACTAGAACATGCTCAAAAGGACATGGCAAAATTACAACTAATAACAGTTTCACAGACTTAGCAGAAAATCACTGGACATGGCAGAAATAACATCAGGTTAAAACGTTTAGAGCTATCAAACAATATTCTATAGGAACCGATCATAGCAAAAAAAAGGCATGGCATGAATCTACTAATTGCATAGAACAAAAGTCCTTTACTGATCATGAGCCAAAAAGGCACAGACGATATGAAGGTACCCATGTAAACATAGCAAGTTTCATAAACAGATTCAGACTTGGTGAAAATAACAGTTCATGGCAGAAACAATGATAAGTAGGCATGTTGGTGAGCTTGTACCACTCACCACAGAGTATTACATGGCATAGAAAGGTGACCAACCGTAAGAAGACACATTTATGGGGCTAAACATGGCAAGAGCAAGTTCATAGGGTGCATGGATCACTAACAAAACACATGTCAAAACTGAACTTCATGTTAACAGGCTGACAGCAACATTATTTAGCAAATTGAGAGCAAGTTTGCAACAATCTAAAGAAGACTATAAATGCAACCAAGGGCATGGATGGATAGATCATAACATGTACAACAAAACATCCTTAGTGAACATCTCCAGATTATGCATAGAATGACTTGTGGAAGCAGGCTAACATGGCATCACCATGTTACAACTACAGACTTGGCAGAAATGACCAAGTCACAGAAATCAGCAACATCATGGAGGCTACTTTGCAAGCTTGCGCTAGTCACCACATAGATCAAAAAAATATAAGACAAGCACCTCTATAAAGATGGCATGATGTAGTTCAAAACACATGTAGACCTCAGGCTCATAGGATGTACACACAAAATGCAACAAAAATGACAATTCAGCAAGTTCTGATAACAGACAGCAGTTAACATCATATAGCACTCTTGCAACGATGATTAGGGCATCAAGATGAACTCTAATGAACATGACCCAATGGAATAAAATGAAGAGCACGTCATGATGAACACTGTGATATATTACACGCACAAAACGGAGCAACACACATGAAGATATGGTAGGTCAAAAGGTGCATATGAGATAAAATCCTGGGGACTTCGACGAAAATATACCCTCCGAAAAGTCAACGGGGCGAGGTCGAGCGGGACGGAGTGGTACGGGATGGGGACGCAGCGTTTGGATGAAGGGGCGAAGCCGTTCTGGGACGGTGGCGTCCAGATCTGGGGCCGGCGACGAGGTGGCCGGCGCCGGGGCTTCGGCGAGCGTGGGGGCTGGCCACGAGTTGGCCGGCGCCGGGGCTCCGGCGAGCGGGGGGGGGGGGCGGCGGCGAGGTCCGAATGACGGCGGGGCGGCGCAGGGCAGCCGGATCCGGGCAGCGCCGACCCGGATCTAGCGGAAGACGAACCAGCGGCGAGGTGGCCGGCGAGGTGAAGTCCGGCGGCGGGAGGCGCCGGCGACGCGGGGAAAAACGGCGCACTGGCGAGCTCCGGTTGGGGCGGCGACGGACGACCGCGGGCGGCGCGGCGAACCCAAGCGCCGGCGGACGGACGCGCGGGCCGGGGAGGGAGCGGGCTGGCGGCGGCGGGATCTGGGCCCCACGGGCCCCGGATGGGCTCCGCGGGTCGGCGACGCGAGGACGGCGGCGGAGGACAGGTGGCGCGCCCTGGATGGCTGCGGGCGGCGGCGCTGTATCGTCCGGCGCGGGCGGACGTGTCCGTCGGCGCGGGGAGGGGATTTTTAGGGTTTCAACTGCGATTTTTGGACGGGGAAGACCTATTTATAGATAGAGGGAGCTAGGAGAGTCCAAATGAGGTGCGGTTTTCGGCCACGCGGTCGTGATCGAATGGCGGAGAGAATGGAGGGGGTTTAGATGGGCTAGGTGGGCTGTGTGAAGAGGTGCTGGGCTGCAAAGAGAAGGGGGTTTCGGGCTACGCGGTTAACCGTTGGGGCATCAAACGACCTCCAAATGGAACGAAATTTGACGGGCGGTCTACCGGTGATATACCAAGGCCACTCGGCAAATCTCGGCCCATTCCGAGAACGTTTTTCTCCCGCTCACGAAACAAGGTCTGAGAGGTGCGACGGGCGCGTGCGAGTATGTCGGATCGCGAAACGGACAATGGAGAGAACTGGGAGGACCCGAACGGATGCAAGTTTTGAAAAACATGCAGATGAAAAGCAGATGATGACATGGCAAAATGCAACACGCAAGCAAATGACATGGCAACACGACGAATAACTCGAAGACACCTGGCGCATCGGATCCGGGGCGTTACAACGCTCCTCCACTAACAAGAGATCTCGTCCCGAGATCTTAGGACCGAGACGGAAGGAAAAAGGGATGAGGTGAAATAAGAACAAAACAGTGAGGATGAACAAAGTCAAGAACACTCGAGTAGGAAAGAGGAATGTTGAATGAGACAAGAAGCAAAAGCTCAAGGAATAAGGCTGAATTTGAAACCACTCCGGTTAGGACAAGATAGAAAAGGAATAATAACGACGGAATTTATGCAGCACTCTGGCTGAACAAGGAAAGAATAGAACATGAACTTGAGAAATGGAACGATACTTGACTTGAGGAACAACAAAAAACCTCCGGACGACTTGAAAGAGTGGAATGAGAAGAACGGGAAGAAAATGACAACTTCTACCATGAATGAAATAGAGATCATCCTTAGAAGGAAACATTGAACGGAGTTGTTGGAAATTCAACAACAAAAGAATAAGCTTGTTGTGGACTTATGGATAACATCTCAAAATTATGAGGTGGTAACCTACCACAAGCGGAAAAGATTGAAAAGCTGAGAAGAACGAGGAAATGCAAAACTCCACTTCAGAAGAATATGGAGAATTAATTGCACTTTGAGAAGCAAGAAGAAGATACTTGAGCTACGCCTACAAGAATCTTGATGAACACTTGAAGAATGAATTAAATCATGACGAGCCACCGTGATGAACTCCGGTAACAAAAGAATGACGAGATAAAATTGAAGGATGAAAGGGATAAGATTAAATCCTTGCGATGATTTGGATGGAGGTTCGCGATGAAATCAGCGAGAAGCTTGGAACTCTGGAAAAGAAAAGATGAGAACACTTTGAACCGAGAATGTGATAAGATGAACAATCTCCGAAAAGAAGAGATAAAACCACTTGAGGAAAGAAGAATAAGGATTACGTTATGCTTATCCTCCACCAATTAAATTGATGAGAATAATGGATTTGCATACCACTTATTCTCGTTGGAAAGATTAAGGGGGGATATAGCGCAAAACTTGAGAAAGTCTTCGTGAACCACCGGTAGGGCTGGAAAGAACGAATGAATTGATATGATAACAACAGAAAGAATCTTGAACGAGCCACCGTAGGAATTGAAACGAATGACGAAAAGAGAATGAATCACCGGAAAGAATTAGAAAAGCACGAAGATACTTGAGGGAATCTAGAGACAAGAGATCGAAGAGATCGCAAACTGATTAAAGAGCAAAGCACCGGAAGAATATGGAGACGAACGAAAAGGCATGAATATAGAATAATCGGAGAATGGATTTGAAAACTTAGAATGAAGAAATATCCTGAAATGGAGGCCTCCGGATAATTGAGACGGAAAACAACTCCTGAAATACTCCGGATGGGTGAAAATAATTGCACGACTTGTAACAATTTGATAGGATAACCGTCAAGCTAGCACCGCGAATTTCTGGGAGAACGGACAAGATTTAAGAAAAATTCTACTTCAGTCTTCAAATGTTGAGAATGACGACGAGAAATAACACCAAAATTGTTGATATACTCCGGGAGAATGAAAAAGCGAAGAGGTTGAGCCAACAATGAAAATATTTTGAAATCGATCTTGGAAAGGCATCTGACCGATGAAATTCATACTTACGTCAAACTTCGAAAAGGATTCGAGAATAACTCCGGGAAACTTAGACGAGTCAGGTAAGATCCTGGGAAAGACCTGTGGGTTAGGGCCCACTAAAAAGAAACACCGATGGAAAAGGACTGTTGAAGAGATAGATGATGCACCGGAACAATTTAAATATTTGAATGAGGTGATAACCTCGAATTAATTTGAACACAGACGAATCTCCTGAGATATCTTCACCAATCCGGGATAATAGAATGGCGAAAGGAGGAACGAGCAAGGGGAAAACACTTTGGTCAAGGAAAAGAATACGATCAACACCGAAAACTTGAATTGAGTCCACCGGAGAAGAAAAGAGATGAAGAATGTCAAACAAGACGAGAATTCACCGGTTGAAATAACTGAGGAAAGACTGAAGATACTCCGCATGAATGAAATTGATGCTCGAAAGAGACATGGCAACACGACGAATAACTGGAAGACACATGGCGCATCGGATCCGGGGCGTTACACATTCACCTCTCGTTTTCCTCCCCCCCCCCACTTCTAAAACGATTTTCGAAAACCTTTGCCTTTTTCTTCGCCCTCCTTCTGTTCGATCTTGTGTTACCATGTGCCTTCTTTTTGCTTGCATCTTCGCTTGCTAAAAGTTTATGGATCCTCATCCCCATGCTAATCTCTTTAAGAGATCCAATTATGATGAACCAATTTCTAGTGATTTGAGTGCACTAGATTATCTTTATGAGGTTTTGCCTGAAATTCGTGAATCTGAAAATTGTGACAAAGACATTTATGAAGAGATTCACGATAGCTCCTTGAATAAAAAGCATGATTGCAATGATTTTACTATAAATTCTCTTGATGTCAATTGTGCTAATAATATGCAAAACCCTAAGCTTGGGGATGCTAATTTTGCTATGTCTACTACTTGTTGCAATGATCATGATTGGGGTGATTCTTCTTATGATCTTGAAAATTTATTTAAGCCCCATGATGAATATGAGATTGATAATAGTGTTTGCAATAATATTGAAAGTGTGTTTGGAAGAGTGTCAACTTTAGAACCCACATATTTGGAGGATTTTCAATCTTATGAAATTTTTGATAAAGGTGGGTTTGGAGAGGTCATGACTTTAGTTAATGTTAATCCCACTATTTTGGAAGAGTGTCAACTTTGCATGCATGTGGTTCATAAAGAGAATATTTTATGTGATAGCTATGTTGTTGAATTTGCTTATGATCCTACATGTAATTATTATGAGAGAGGAAAATATGGTTGTAGAAATTTTCATGTTACTAAATTACCTCTCTTCATGTTGAGAATGTTATCGACTCTTTCTTCTTCCTTGCATATGCTAGTGTTTGCCTGCCTTGAAAATTTGTTTGCTTACAAAATGCTTATGCATAGGAAGTATGTTAGACTTAGATGTGTTTGTCACGTGTTTTCTGATGCTCTCTTTGTGATTCAATTCTTGTCTTTCATGTGAGCATCATTAAAATTATCAAGGCCTAGCTAGGGGCTGATAACCCACAAGTATAGGGGATCGCAACAGTTTTCGAGGGTAGAGTATTCAACCCAAATTTATTGATTCGACACAAGGGGAGCCAAAGAATATTGTCAAGTATTAGCTGTTGAGTTGTCAATTCAATCACACCTGGATAACTTAATATCTATAGCAAAGTATTTAGTAGCAAAGTAGTATGGAAGTAACGGTAACGGTGGCAAAAGTAACAGTAGTAGTTTTGTAGTAATTGTAACCGTGGCAACGGAAAAGTAACTAAGCAAAGATTAGTATGTGAAAAGCTCGTAGGCATTGTATCGGTGATGGAGAATTATGCCGGATGCGATTCCTCATGCAATAGTTATAACATAGGGTGACACAGAACTAGCTCCAATTGATCAATGTAATGTAGGCATGTATTCCGAATATAGTCATACGTGATTATGGAAAAGAACTTGCATGACATCTTTTGTCCTACCCTCCCGTGGCAGCGGGGTCCTATTGGAAACTAAGGGATATTAAGGCCTCCTTTTAATAGAGTACCGGACAAAGCATTAACACTTAGTGAATACATGAACTCCTCAAACTACGGTCATCACCAGGAGTGGTCCCGATTATTGTCACTTCGGGGTTGCCGGATGATAACACATAGTAGGTGACTATAGACTTGCAAGATAGGATCAAGAACTCACATATATTCATGAAAACATAATAGGTTTAGATCTGAAATCATGGCACTCGGGCCCTAGTAACAAGCATTAAGCATAGCAAAGTCATAGCAACATCAATCTCAGAACATAGTGGATACTAGGGATCAAACCCTAACAAAACTAACTCAATTACATGGTAAATCTCATCCAACCCATCACCGTCCAGCAAGCCTGCGATGGAATTACTCACGCACGGCGATGAGCATCATGAAATTGGTGATGGAGGAAGGTTGATTATGACGACAACGACGGATTCCCCTCTCCGGAGCCCCGAACGGACTCCACATCAGCCCTCCCGAGAGAGATTAGGGCTTGGCGGCGGCTCCGTATCATAAAACGCGATGAATCCTTCTCTCTGATTTTTTTCTCCCGAACGTGAATATATAGAGTTGGAGTTGAGGTCGGTGGAGCACCAGGGGGCCCACGAGGCAGGGGGCGCGCCCCCACCCTCATGGACAGGGTGTGGGCCCCCTGGCCTTGATTCTTTCGCCAGTATTTTTTATTAATTCCAAAAATATTCTCCGTGAAGTTTCAGGTCATTCCGAGAACTTTTATTTCTGCACAAAAATAACACCATGCCAATTCTGCTGAAAACAGCGTCAGTCCGGGTTAGTTCCATTCAAATCATGCGAGTTAGAGTCCAAAACAAGGGCAAAAGTGTTTGGAAAAGTAGATACGATGGAGATGTATCACTGGCTAACCCGGTGCTGGTACTCAAGAGGAATGGCACTTGGCGGATGTGTGTGGATTACACGGACTTGAACAAAGCTTGTCCGGCTAATCCGTTTGCTCTCCCTCGTATTGATCAAATCATTGATGCTACGGCGGGTTGTGAGCGTCTGAGTTTTTTGGATGCTTATTCTGGTTATCATCAGATCAAGATGGCAGTTAAGGACCAGGAGAAGACAGCTTTAATTACTCCGTTTGGAGCCTTCTGCTATGTGTCTATGCCTTTTGGGCTCAAGAGTACCCAGGCGACTTATCAGCGGTGTGTGCAAAATTGCCTTCACAATCAAATTGGGTGCAATGTTCATGTTTATGTTGATGACATCGTGGTGAAGTCAAGAAAGAAGGAGACCCTGATTGATGATTTAAAGGAGACGTTTGACAATCTCCGGGTCTACAAGATGATGTTTAATCCGGCTAAATGCGTCTTTGGTGTGCCCGTAGGCAAGCTCTTGGGTTTTTTGGTTTCTAATAGAGGCATTGAAGCTAACCCGGAGAAAATTAAAGCCATTACTTCATTGGCTAAGCCGGCGTGCGTTAATGATGTTCAGCGCCTGGCGGGTCGTATTGCGGCTCTGAGCCGGTTCATAAGCCGGCTGGGTGAGAAGGCTACCCCCCTCTATCAAATGATGAAGAAGACATATCATTTAGTTTGGAGTGATGCTGCTAATCAAGCATTTGAGGATCTGAAGAAACAATTGGCTGAGCCGCCCGTGCTTGCTGCCCCTGTTGATAAGGAGCCTCTGCTGTTATATGTGGCTGCTAATAGCCGGGCCATCAGTGTGGCCATCGTGGTGGAAAGGAAGGAGGCAGGCAAGGAATATCCGGTTCAATGGCCGGTTTACTATATCAGTGAGGTGCTTATTGAGTCCAAGCAGAGATACCCACATTGGCAGAAGCTTGTGTATGGGGTTTTCATGACAAGCCGGAAGCTTAAGCAATATTTTCAGGGTCATCCCATCACTGTGGTTAGCTCTGCTCCTTTGGGAGATATCATCCAAAACAGGGAAGCAACTGGCCGGGTTGCTAAGTGGGCCATTGAGCTTGGACCTCACGGGTTAAAATATGTGCCTCGTACGGCTATCAAGTCCCAAGCGCTTGTGGATTTCATCAATGATTGGACAGAGTTGCAGGCACCGGAGGAAAAGCCGGATAACACATATTGGACTATTCACTTTGATGGATCTAGACAGCTGGAGGGCTCGGGGGCTGGAGTTGTCTTGACTTCCCCATGAGGTGACAAATTTTCTTATGTCCTCCGGTTAATGTTCCCTTGTACTAACAATGCAGCTGAGTATGAGGCCCTGCTCCATGGTCTTCGGATGGCTAAGGAGATGAATTTAAGCCGGGTGAGATGCTTTGGCGATTCAGATTTGGTGGCCCAACAGGTTTCTGGTACTTGGGATTCTAAGGATCCGCTCATGGCGGCTTATCATCGAGAGGTCGAGGCCATTGCAGGTCATTTCAAAGGTTACCAAGTTGAACATATAGATCGAAGGAATAATGAGGCGGCTGGTAACCTAAGCTGGCTAGGCTCTCGGCGTAAGCCGGTGCCACCGAATACGTTCCTGGATGTTCTGCTCAACCCTTCGGTCAAGTTGCCTACGGAGGAGGACCTTGCTATTCCTGACCTGGAGGCACAATTGGTGGCGGCTCTTCATGCTATTCCTGATTGGACAGTTCCCTATTTGTCTTACATGACCCGGGGTGAGTTACCTCAGGATGAGACCTTGGCCAGGCAGATAACCTGACGATCTAAGTCAATGACAATTGTTAATGGGGAGTTGCACCATTGCAGTGTTACAGGGGCGTTTCAGTGTTGCGTTTCTCCTGAAGAAGGCTGTGAGATTCTGCGTGAGATCCACGAAGGAGACTGTGGTCATCATGCCGGCTCTAAATCTTTGGTAGCCAAGGCTTTTCATCACGGTTTCTACTAGCTGGCGGCTCATGCTGATGCTGAGGACTTGGTCAGAAAATGTGACGGTTGTCAGAAGTTTTCACGTCGAGCTCATGTTCCAGCTCAGGAGCTAAGGATGATCCCAATCACTTGGCCATTTGCAACTTGGGGGCTTGATATGGTTGGACCTTTTAAGAGGTCCAAAGATAAAAGACCCACCTTTTGGTGGCGGTTGATAAGTTCACTAAGTGGGTAGAGGCAGAGCTGGTCAGCAAGTGTGATGCAGCCACGGCGGTTCAATTCATGAAGAAGGTGATCTTCTGTTTTGGCTTTCCACACAGCATTATAACAGATAATGGCACTAATCTCTCCAAGGGTGCTATGAAAGAATTTTGTCAACGTGAGCATATCCGGCTTGACGTGTCATCAGTGGCTCACCCTCAATCTAATGGCCAAGCGGAGAGAGCCAATCAAGAGATCTTGAGAGGCATCAAGCCCCGGCTTATGGTTCCTTTACAGCGAATGCCGGGTTGTTTGGTTGAGGAGCTACCTTCCGTGTTATGGAGCATTAATACCACCCCCAACAGGTCTACGGGTTATACACCTTTCTTCATGGTCTACGGAGCAGAGGCGGTTCTCCCTAGTGACATCCGTCACGACTCACCTCATGTGGCGGCTTATGTTGAAGCTGACAATGAAAAAGCACGCCAGGAAGCACTTGACCTGTTAGATGAGGAGCATGACATCGCAGTGGCTCGTTCGGCGATTTACCAGCAAGATCTACGCCGTTACCACAGCCGCCGGGTTAAAACCAAAACTTTCCAAGAAGGTGATCTAGTGCTCCGGCTCATCCAGGATCAGACTGATATGCACAAGTTATCCCCACCTTGGGAAGGACCCTTTGTGGTCAGCAAGAATCTGAACAACGGGTCATACTACCTTATCGATGTTCGAGAGCACAAAGACTCACGTAAGTCGGAGGAGGAGACCCACCGGCCCTGGAATATTGCTCATCTTCGGCCTTACTACACCTGAGCCACCAGCTCTTCTGATGTACATATTTTGACAATGCATATATTATGATCAATATAATAAAGTCGGCATCCCTGTTAAAGCAGGGCCTCTGTCGTTTTCTCTTTAAACAACGAGTTTTTGGTCACTTGGGGGCTTCTTCTTTATAGAGCAAAGTTATGATTACCCTTTGATCCGGCTTATAGGCCACATAAAAAACTTGGGGGCTTGGTACCCATGTTAAAGGGACCAAAGAGAGTCTATTGCAAAAGCACAACTCAAACATAGGAGCCCATTGAGCATAGCTTAGAAATATTGCTTTGGGGCTCTTTTCTTCTAAAGAACAAGAGTTGCTATAACCCTCGTGATAGGCTTAAAAGCCAGGTGTATTCACCTAAAACCCTGGGTTATCCTGCCTTTTTAAGTAGCCACTCCGCCCAGGTATTCCTGGAATGACCCGCCGAACGTTTGACAAGTCAATCTTATGCAGACCCTGAACTTGTCAAAGTTAAAACGATGATTGGTTATGTGAGGTCCATCTTATAAGGGTTGTAAAATGGTTTAACTCAGGGGCCGGTGCAGCCCATGAAAGCACTCGATTTTCGGCCTGGCAGCCCATGAAAAGCCTCATTTTTCGTTTGTTTTTATTCGACAGATCTTTTGAGGTTTATTTGATGAGGCTTATAATGCTTTATGATTCACCTGTGTTTATTAACCCGGCCTGGCTTTTGACTTTAAGTCGCCAGTATGAGATACGATAATATCCAGAGTTTATTAACTCGGCCTGGTTTTGTTCATAAACCAGCAATCTATGATAGTTGCCAGTGCTTGAATTTTGGGTTATCACCCTTCTTACACTGGCTTGGTCCACCAACAGTGTGGTCAAATATCACAGGTATGACATATTTTGTTATAATTGAACCAGTCCTGGTTATAAACTATTTTAGTTTCCAGTGATTATGCATTGGGCATTATGACCCGTCCTACGGTAAACTGTGGGACACTTGTGATATGTTTTGCATACAGGAACAGACTCAACACGCTGATATTATAAGCATCAGTGGATCAACAGTTTCATGCAAAGCAGAACGCGCACGACAGCGCGGTAGACTCAAAGTTTTACTACCCTATTACATGCCTCCATGGGCCAAATAAGATCAAAGTGTTTTTCAACAGTCCAAGTGTTTAGAACCGCCCGGCGGTTCAATCTTCTTGGCCTTGCCGCTCGGAGTCTTCTGCATCATCCTTTGCCGGCTCTTCGTCTTCTTCTGCTGTCTGAAAAGTTGGTGATGACCAATCGATGCCAGATAAAGCTTCAAATTCAGCCTCATCATCTATAAGCTCAGACGGATCAACTTCAGGCGCAAAGGTGTGCTTACGGATTGGCAGGATTAAGTCCATCACTTTGTAAGCCGGAGTTGGCATCTTCTTATTCTCCTGGTCATAAGCTGGATGGTACTTGGAGAGGTCCGAATCATTGGCAATCAGAGTGGCCATTGGACGAATTTCCTTTACGCAGGCTGAGAAGTCTTTCTGATCGAAAGGTGTACCATCTTCTTTCAAGCTTGGGTAACTAGTGGCTACCTCAGACGGGTCAAGCTCTGGTACCCATGCCTTGGCCCGGCTCAAAGCTGTCATGGCACCGGCTCTTGCAGATGATCGCTTTATCTCATCAAATCTCACAGGCAGCACAGAGAGTTTCTTCAACACATCTATCAGCATAGGGTGCTTGGCCTGTTGGCGAAATGGCGGCTAGTGCACGTTGAGTCCCGGTGTACAGCTGCTCAACAAGTGTATAGACGGCTTTAAGCTTCACAAGCATGTCTTGATTGAGATTGCTGCTCCTGGGACCTGGATATATCGCAGAATGATTAAATGGCGGGTTATATGATCAAAATAATGATTCATTTTTTATGCTTGGCAAGGCGGCTCACCAAACATAGCTGAAACTATCTGAGTTACACGGCGTTTTAAACCGGTAAGCTCAGTGGTCACCTCTTGAAGCGTTGCCTCTGCCTTCTCAGCACATTGTGTTAAAACCGTCTTTTCATCCGCCAAGCCTTTTTCTCTGCTTCAAAGCTGGTCTTCAGTTTTTCTGACTCAGCCACGCTAAATTGGAATTTTGACTCAGCCTTCCGGGTCTCAGTTTCCTGAGTCGCCAGCCGGGTCTTGGCATCATTCAGTTGGGACTCCAGTTCAGCAGTGGCAGCCTGTATGAAGTATAGAGTTATCAACATATGTATCAAGACTAGAAGTCCCAAGACTTTTGCCAGCAACAACACTTGACACTTGGGGGCTAATGTCTATTGAAGAAATTTTCCAAGACAATGGTTCTTATGAATAAAGTCCCAAGTACTTTGCAAGCAAGACTACTTGGCACTTGGGGGCTAATGCATATCGTTTGTATCTTCTTCATCATGAGCCGGAAGTGCTGTAGATAGTCCCAACCGACTCATGGGGGCTATGCATTCAAGCTTTCTTTTCTTATACAAAGACAAATAGGACCGGCTCATTCCTGTGGATTAAACCGGCCCTTGGGGGCTACGGATGCAAAACTCAACTTGTACAAACATCCGGTTTACATTTAAACCGGACAAGGAGGGATTCTAGGACATAAGTGCATGGATTTTTCTAAAGTCTACAACCTATTCAGTCTTGTCATAGTCAGTAGACTTGGGGGCTGGCAGGATATGTATATAAATTATTTAAAGTTGGAAGTCATACCTTATATTTTTGGTGCATCTGTTTCACCATATCAATTTCAAGGTCGCGGCTGGAGTGGACCTGGATGAGGTAGCCGGAGAGGATCTCATTGTTGTTCAGTTGCGCATAGTGGGAGATGTCAAACTTCAGTTTCCGCCTCTCAATAACCTCTTGCTTGGCAGTATGTTTGGCCAAAGCTATTGGATTTCCCGGTTCAACAAAACCGGTGCCAGTAATCAACACGTCATTATTATGAGTCTCTGACGACTTAGGTGAATTCGGGGGGGGCAGGAGTTGAAGGATTGACGATAGTGTCATCAACACGGAGATCCAGAATCTCAGGCAGAGTAGCAGTAACAGGTTCTTCCTGCTGTCTGTCAGAAGCTTCAGGAACGGAGACTTGTGCCTCCGGCTCAGCAGTTTTCGGTGCTTCAGTTGGTTTATTCACCTTCGCCTTCTTGTTGGGCTTGGCTTGTCCACTACGCGGATTATGACAAATTAATATAAGTATAAGGGTATGAAGAATTACAGAGTACAATCAATTGCTATTACCCAGGGGCAGTTTTGAAAGCCGGCAACTCAGTTTGCGATGAGTCGCCAGAGGAAGAACGGGAAAGTTCCTGTTTGAAAGTTATCCACAGAGTTAGAGGGTATGCATATAAGATCTGATAAATAGAAAAAAAAAGAGTAATTAAAAAGAAACCTCGTTTCGACGTTTTCGAGGGGCAGGAGTGTTCGGTAAGCCGAAGGATAACTCGTCACCTCCACTGGTCCAGGTCTGGCGGCGTTTCTCATGTTGCTGTTGCTTCAAAGGAAAGTGAGGATCTAAATAAGCCAAGGGTGTGAAAACCTTACTTTCTGGGTTACTTGTCGACGTTTCTGTCTTGGCAAAGGGTCTGAGCCGGAGGAAATAATAGTTACCTCTTCTTCAGCTGCTTGGCTGGCTCCCGTGTCAGCCTGATAATAATCAGTGTCAATAAGATGACTAAAAAATAAGCCAAGAGAGTCAACGGCTACCTCCGACTCAGAGGTATCATCTAGTTTGAGCAGGTTGGAGGCGCTTGGTTTCTTCTTCATCTTGGTGGTCTTCTTGGTGGCTTTCCTAGCGGCCTTTTTGGCAGCCCTGGCCTTCTTAGCAGCCTCATGATCATACTCCACTTTCCAGAATTCAGACTTAGCCTGCAAAGGTTATTAAAGGTCGAGTTAATAAGATATTCAAATGAGGAGGTGAAGATAAGTAAGTTCAAAGGCTTACATCTGGTGGCGGGTTAAGCTTGTAAAAAGGGGCCAGACCCACTTTGACACAATCTTCCGGGTCTTCATTCAGAAGAGATTTAACCATTTCATTTATTGCTTCATCAGTTAATGGTGCGGAGCTGTGGCGCAGTGAATCTTTTTCACCACCAGTGTAAGTACACATTAAGCCGGTGCGGCGGCTCAACGGAATGATCCGCCAGGAAACCCAACACCTGACTAAATCAACGCCAGTCAGCCCATTTCCTAGCAGAGCTTTGACCTTCACAATAGTAGGTGCAATCTTCTTCCGTTCAGCGGCAGTAAGTTTTTCGGGAAGGTTATGTTTTGGGTCCAGGCGCTCAACACGATAACCCGGCAGCGGATTCTCGTCAGCCGGAGAAGTATCCTTGCAATAAAACCATGTCTGGTTCCAGTCTTTGGGGTGACTCGGCAAGCAGGCATAAGGAAAGATGGCATCTCTTCTGCGTTGAATTGAAATTCCGCCGAGCTCCAAGCTAGGACCATTTGTGAACTCAGTCTGGCGGTTTAAGTAAAGATACTCTCTAAAGAGTTCAACACTGGGCTCCTCTTGAAGGTACACCTCACAGAAGACTTGAAAGTTGCAAATATTTGACACGGAATTGGGTCCGATGTCTTGAGGGTGGAGCTGGAAAAAGTGCAGAACGTCTCGGAAGAACTTAGAGTCGGGCGGTGAGAAGCCCCGGTTTATGTGGTCGGTAAAAACGATAACTTCGCCGTCTTTCGGCTGAGGTTTTTCTTCGCCCGGGTCAGGAGCATGGTAATGCATCACACTCTTGGCAGGAAGATACCCAACTTTGAAAAAATCCTTAAAAGTACCCTCAGTGACGATGGAGGGAACCCAGTTGCATGTGTAGACTGTTTTGGGCGGCATTGTGAAAGAAAGCCTAAAGGAAAGGAAAATTTGCCGGTTCAAGTCAATTGGTGAAAACACAGGTTAAGCGTTGACAGTATACATTCAAAATGGCGGCTTAAGTGAGGGCTAATGGTATATGAATAATTGTAAGCCGGACGTGTAAGCCGCCATGAAAGGTACAGGTATTCAAAATCTGACGAAGGGTAAAATTTTACTAAGTGTTGGACAAACAGGTTTCACAGATTAAAGTTATATATTTGGATCTGAAACTGTTCAGAAAAAGGGAATAAATTCGAAACGTACAGAGGCGACAGTGGAAAAGCAGAGGTGCTCTAGAGGAGATCTGTCGCGTTGAGAGGATATATTCTAGTATCAAAAACAGGTGCTAAAACTACTGCTGCGCGAGATTTATGTGGTTTTTGGATCTAATCCATGGATCTGAACAAGGATAAAGAAGAGCGGCGATGAACACTGATGAACATCGAAACCCTAATGCCAGATCTATGGTGAAAGAAAGGAGGGATTACTGATGCTGATGGGATGGCGGAGAGGCGCCGCGGTTCTCTGGCCCGGTCAGGGTGATGCAGCGGCCGGAGTTGAGGACAGAGACAAAGGTCGACGGCGGCGGAGCTCGTGCGGGTCGGTGCATCACGAGGAGGAAGAAGGAAATGAGAAGGAAAGGGGGAGAATGAGAGGAGAGTCCAAGGTCTTATTTATAAGACTGGAAGGACAAACGACAGGCGCGAAAATCGAGGAGGCAGAAAATGGATAAGCGACGGCGCGGGCGCCTCGATTTTCAGAGGGTCAGTAAAGAAAGAGATTTATTAAGAATTGGATTCTGTGTAGCATTAATCACAGGTGACGTCATGGCGGGTTATTACAATTTTTGGAGATGACGTCATGGCGGGTTACAATATTTCACAGTAAGAGGAAGAAGGATTTTTCTAAGTATTGAATATTGACATGAACAAGTTCAAATCAACCTGGGGCCTAATGTTGGGGATATGACTATCAGGTATGACCCCCCCAGGAGGGGCCGTGTCATCCCCGTGGCGGTTCATCTCAATGAAGCCCAAGAGTATAATAACAATGGCGGTTCATAGATAGGCTTAGTAGAGGGCCCAGACCCGAAGGCGGCTCAAGGCCCACAAATATAAACCGCCATGTATATGCAGACTTGTATTCTAAGGTATGTAAGAAAGGTCACTGAGCCGGACACGTTGTATGAGCCGGCCGGGACTCTGTAGGCCACAGGGCGTCAACCCGTGTATATAAGGGGACGACCCGGCGGCGGCTTAGGACAAGAAACAACAGATCGAGAGCCAGGCTAAGTGTATTCGCTCCCTGGTCATCGAAACCCTAGCAATACCACCTCAAACTGGATTAGGCCTTTACCTTCACCGCAAGGGGCCGAACCAGTATAAAACTCCTCGTGTCCTTTGTCCTGATTAACCCCTTTAAGCTAATCTCGTTGTGATGGCTCCACGACTAAGTCCTCAAACTAGGACATCTGCCGTGACAATTCCACGACACTACCTGTGTCGGGTTATCAAGACCATGTATTTCTTCAATAGGTGGTAAATTCTTAACATCTTCAGCTTTAATACCTTTATCTTTCATAGATTTCTTTGCCTCTTGCATATCTTCAGGACTGAGAAATAGAATACCCCTTTTCTTCGGAGTTGGCTTAGGAGTTGGTCCAGGAAGTGTCCAATTATTTTCATTAGTCAACATATTATTCAATAGCAATTCAGCTTGATCAATAGTTCTTTCCCTGAAAACACAACCAACACAACTATCCAGGTGGTCTCTGGAAGCATCGGTTAGTCCATTATAAAAGATATCAAGTATTTCAGTTTTCTTAAGAGGATGATCAGGCAAAGCATTAAGTAATTGGAGAAGCCTCCCCCAAGCTTGTGGGAGACTCTCTTCTTCAATTTGCACAAAATTATATATTTCCCTTCAGGCAGCTTGTTTCTTATGAGCGGGGAAATATTTAGCAGAGAAGTAATAAATCATATCCTGCGGACTACGCACACAACCAGGATCAAGAGAATTAAACCATGTTTTAGCATCACCTTTTAATGAGAACGGAAATAATTTAAGGATATAGTAGTAACGAGTTTTCTCATCATTAGTGAATAGGGTGGCTGTATCATTTAATGTACTAAGATGTGCCACAACAGTTTCACATTCATAGCCATAAAAAGGATCAGATTCAACCAAAGTAATTATCTCAGGATCAACAGAGAAATCATAATCCTTATCGGAAATACAGATAGGTGAAGTAGCAAAAGCAGGGTCATATTTCATTCTAGCATTCAAAGATTTTTCTTTCAGCTTAGCTAATAATTTCTTAAGATCATATCTATCATTGCAAGCAAGAAAGTCTCTAGCAGTTTCTTCATCCATAACATAACCCTCAGGCACAACAGGCAATTCATATCTAGGGGGAGAATCTTCATCATCACTTTCATCAATATTATCAGTTTCAATAATTTCATTCTCTCTAGCCCTAGCAAGTTGTTCATCAAGAAATTCACCTAGTGGCACAGTAGTATCAAGCATAGAAGTAGTTTCATCATAAGTATCATGCATAGTAGAAGTGGCATCATCAATAACATGCAACATATCAGAATTAATAGCAGAAGAAGGTTTAGGTGTCGCAAGCTTACTCAAAACAGAAGGTGAATCAAGTGCAGAGCTAGATGGCTGTTCCTTACCTCCCCTCGTAGTTGAGGGAAAAATCTTAGTTCTTTCGTCTTTCAAGTTCCTCATAGTGACCAGCAGATATAAATCCCAAGTGACTCAAAGAATAGAGCTATGCTCCCTGACAACGGTGCTAGAAAATAGTCTTGATAACCCACAAATATAGGGGATCGCAACAGTTTTCGAGGGTAGAGTATTCAACCCAAATTTATTGATTCGACGCAAGGGGAGCCAAAGAATATTCTCAAGTATTAGTAGTTGAGTTGTCAATTCAACCACACCTGGATAACTTAATATCTGTAGCAAAGTATTTAGTAGCAAAGTAGTATGGAAGTAACAGTAATGGTGGCAAAAGTAACCGTAGCAGTTTTGTAGTAATTGTAACAGTGGCAACGGTAAAGTAACTAAGCAAAGATCAATATGTGAAAAGCTCGTAGGCATTGGATCAGTGATGGATAATTATGTCGGATGCGATTCCTCATGCAACAGTTATAACATAGGGTGACACGGAACTATCTCCAATTCATCAATGTAATGTAGGCATGTATTCCGAATATAGTCATACGTGCTTATGGAAAAGAACTTGCATGGCATCTTTTGTCCTACCCTCCCGTGGCAGCGGGGTCCTATTGGAAACTAAGGGATATTAAGGCCTCCTTTTAATAGAGTACCAGACCAAAGCATTAACACTTAGTGAATACATGAACTCCCCAAACTACGGTCATCACCGGTAAGTATCCCGATTATTGTCACTTCAGGGTTAACGGATCATAACACATAATAGGTGACTAATAAATTGCAAGATAGGATCAAGAACTCACATATATTCATGAAAACATAATAGGTTCAGATCTGAAATCATGGCACTCGGGCCCTAGTGACAAGCATTAAGCATAGCAAAGTCATAGCAACATCAATATCAGAACATAATGGATACTAGGGATCAAACCCTAACAAAACTAACTTGATTACATGGTAAATCTCATCCAACCCATCACCGTCCAGCAAGCCTACGATGGAATTACTCACGCACGACGGTGAGCATCATGAAATTGGTGATGGAGGAAGGTTGATGATGACGATGGCGACGGATTCCCCTCTCCGGAGCCCGAACGGACTCCAGATCAGCCCTCCCGTGAGAGATTAGGGCTTGGCGGCGGCTCCATATCATAAAACGCGATGAATCCTTCTCTCTGATTTGTTTCTCCCCGAACGTGAATATATAGAGTTGGAGTTGAGGTCGGTGGAGCTCCAGGGGGGCCACGAGGCAGGGGGCGCGCCCCCCACCCTCGTGGACAGGGTGTGGGCCCCCGGCCTTGATTCTTTCGCCAGTATTTTTTATTAATTCCAAAAATATTCTCCGTGAAGTTTCAGGTCATTCCGAGAACTTTTATTTCTGCACAAAAATAACACCATGGCAATTCTGCTGAAAACAGCGTCAGTCCAGGTTAGTTCCATTCAAATCATGCAAGTTAGAGTCCAAAACAAGGGCAAAAGTGTTTGGAAAAGTAGATACGATGGAGACGTATCAGGGGCGTTCAACGATAGCGCTTGTTGGGAGGCAACCCAATTTTATTTTTGTTCTTTGATTTTTGCTCCGGTTTAGTAATAAATAATTCATATAGCCTCTTTTTAGATGTGGTTTTATGTTTTAATTAACGTTTGTGCCAAGTAGAACCTTTGGGAAGACTTGGGTGAAGTCTTTGCGATCTTGCTGTAAAAAACAGAACTTTTGCGCTCACGAGATTAGCTGTCATTTTTTACTGGAGAGTGCTTTTAGGTTGATTCTTTTTGAAGATGATTAATAGAAAAATTCCTCACGTCCACCAATTTATTTCAGAAGTTTTGGAGTTACAGAAGTATTCGAATGATACAGATTGCTACAGACTGTTCTGTTTTGACAGATTCTGTTTTTCGTGTATTGTTTGCTTATTTTGATGAATCTATGAGTAGTATCGGGGGGTATGAACCATAGAGAAGTTGGAATACAGTAGGTTTAACACCAATATAAATAAAGAATGAGTTCATTACAGTACCTTAAAGTGGTAGTTTATTTTCTTATACTAACGGAGCTCATAAGATTTTCTGTTGAAGTTTTGTGCCGTGAAGTTTTCAAGTTTTTGGGTAAAGATTTGATGGATTTTGGAATAAGGAGTGGTAAGAACTGTCGGCATCCTGGGAACGGGGGTCCCCAGACTTGCCTGCCTGCGGCCCATGGCGCGGCTCCACCAGCGGCCCTGTACGGCCCATCTTCACCAGCAAACGCTCAAGACCCTCGCGAGGGGCCAAGCCTCACGAGGCGGACAACAAAAGACCTCCTCGGGGGCGGCCTCACCAGGCTGGCTCGCGAGGAGCGGAGAGGTCAAGGCAAGGGACACCTCGCGAGGTTCCTGTGAAGCAATCCATGACGACCGCGGCTAGGCGGGCGCTAGCGCGCGCAGTATCCACGTTTCCTCTTTGGTGCTAAAGAGGCAAGCACAGGCGAGGAGTCCCGAGGCATCAGGCAAAGGTTTCCATATCGGTGCAACGAGACCAAGACCAGCAGGATGGCAGGACGGAGATCACCGTGGAGCCCAAGACGGCGTCACCACCAGAGCCTTTGGCAGGCGAAGACTACCTTTAGTCAGGATAACTTGTACTAGTTGTCTCCCTTCGAATTTGGCCGTTGTGGGATCCCTTCCTGCCTAACATTTGGGGAGAGGACCAGGGCCTCTATAAATAGGACTAGCTACCACCGTAGGAGGCATCTCATCTTGGATAGGAGCCATTCCATCCATAGCCACCACACAAGCTCACCAAACACAAGAGCACCTCTCCTGAGGAGGCTGTTCTTCCCTTGTAACTATTCATCATCAGCCCAAGCGGCAATCCACCACACCACACTGGAGTAGGGTATTACACCACATCGGTGGCCCGAACCAGTATAAACCTCGTGTCTCTCGTTCTTTGGGTTCGTCGAGCTAGGCCTTGCGATCGTTGCGAGAGTGAGGTAGTGAGAGAGAGATCTTCGTGCGCACCCCAGTGTTCGAACCTCAAGGGTTTTGTCGGAACCCGAAATCTTACATTTGGCGCGCCAGGTAGGAGTGCGCCGAAGCTTTCCTTCCGTCGATCCACGCTCCGCCACCATAGTGCCTTGCTCCCATGGTCGGCGTTGCTATTCCGGCTACGATGACGGATGCCCATGGTGGGACCAGGGGGCTCAGAGCCTTTGCCCCCGCCTTGCGGCGGGTGCGGTGGCCGCCCAAGTTCAAGCCGGAGATGCCGCCGCGTTACGATGGCGCGGCGGACCCGTCGGCCTTCCTGCTGACGTATGAAGAGGCGTCCTAAAGTCTGGAGGCGACGACAAGGTCATGGCCAATTGGCTTCCCACGGCCCTCACTGGTGCACCACGCGCCTGGCTGCTCAGCCTCCCAGGATCCACGGTGGCATCTTGGGAGGAGCTGTGCAGCCTCTTCGCTGCGCGCTTCGCGGCACCGGTGCCCCTCGCTGTCGCGGCCCTCCTCGGCGGCTCGCAAGCGCCGCCCTCAGACCGTCACACCAAGCCGTTCTTCCGCCAGATCGGCGCCGCCTCCGCGCGGCAGGGGGCTCCCCCGGGTTGGGTGGCGCCCAAGGCCGACCTGACCTTCGATGCGGGGATCACCCTGTCACCACCGTCGTCTCGGGTGTGCTCCCAATGCTTTGCACACCCACCATATGCAGCATAGCCGTCACCAAGACCCTCATCGATGGTGGCGCCAGCCTCAACGTGCTCTCTGTGGAGGCTTTTAGCCACCTTCACATACCACTCGAGTGGCTCCGCCCCAGCAAGCCCTTCTCCGGGGTCGACGGCGGCTCCTCCAGCCCCCTGGGGCAGATCCGTCTTCCCGTGACCTTCGGCACCCGCGACAACTATCGCACTGAGCTGATCGACTTTGACATCGCCCATATTGGCCTCCCGTACAACGCCATCCTCGGGTACCCGGCTCTGGCTCAGTTTATGGCAGCAACCCATCTGGCCTACAACCTCATGAAGATGCCCGGGAGCAAGGACGTCCTCACCGTAGTTGGAGATACCAAGGAAGCTCTGGTAGCGCTCAAGCTTGCCCTCAAAACCGCCGCGGCAGCGCGACCAGCCGACGAGGTCGTCTCCGGGGTTAAGGAGGCCGCACCAGCCAAGAAGAAGCAGTTGTTCACTCAAGATCGGGCAGAAACCAAGCAGGTGCCGGTCGAGGAAGATGGGTCCTCTGGAGCCACCTTCACCATAGGTGCCAACCTCGACCCGGATCAAGAAGAGGAATTGGTGAAGTTCTTGCGCGCAAATAAGGAAGTATTCGCCTGGGAGCCCAAACAGCTGGTAGGGGTCCCAAGAGGGGTAATCGAGCATCACTTGAGGGTGTGCCCTAATGTGCGCCCTGTGAAGCAGAAGGCGCGGCGACAGTCCATGGAGAAGCAGTCCTTCATCGTCCAAGAAACCCGCAAGCTGGAGGCAGCAGGTGTCATCCGCGAGTTTCACTACCCCGAGTGGTTGGTGAACCCCGTCGTCGTGCCAAAGAAAGGAGGGAAGGAGCGCATGTGTGTCGACTTCACCAACCTTAACAAGGTCTGTCCCCAAGATCTGTTCCCGCTTCCGCGCATCGACCAGATCATTGACTCCACCACCGAGTGCGACTTGCTATGCTTCCTGGATGCGTTCTCAGGCTATCACCAGATCAAGATGGCGGTAGAGGATGTGGAGAAGATGGCCTTCCTGGCCCCGTGCGGGGTGTACTGCTACACTTGCATGTCATTCGGGTTGCGCAACGCAGGCGCGACCTTCCAACGGCTGATGCACATCGTTCTGGGTCAGCAGCTCGGGAGGAACGCAGAAGCTTACGTCGACAACATTGTGGTAAAGTCTTGGGAGGCGAGAACTTTGATTCAGGACCTGGAGGAGACCTTCACGAGCCTGCGCCAGGTGGACTTGCGGCTCAACCCAGAGAAGTGCGTGTTTGGCGTCCCCTCCGGCAAGCTGCTGGGCTTCCTCGTGTCCCACAGGGGGATTGAGGCCAACCCGGAGAAGGTCAAGGCGATCGAAGACATGAGTCCACCACAAACCCTCAAGGAGATGCAGAAGCTTGCCGGCTGCGTGACTTCGTTGGGGCACTTCATCTTCAAGCTGGGAGAGCGCGCCCTACCATTCTTCAAGCTGATGAAGAAGAAGGGCCCGTTCGAGTGGACCCCGGAGGCTGACCAAGCGTTTAAAGACTCAAGAGATACCTGACTAGCCCTCAAGTGATGGTGGCGCCCCGCCCTCTCGAGCCCCTGGTGCTTTACCTTGCCGCCACTCCTTACTCCGCCAGCACAGCTCTGGTGGCGGTTCGGGAAGAGCGCCAGGCCAAGGATGCGTCACGCCGAGCCACGCCCCCAGCCGGGGCAATACAAGACCCGGAGGGCACCGCAAGGGCTGCAGCAGCGCCAACGGGTGACCATGCTCAGCAAGACGACGCCCTTGGGCCTGCCGAGTCCCCAATGAGCGACCATGCTCTGGGGGCTCCATCGCCTCAGGAGGCGCCTCAGCCTCCGGCAAACGTAGGCCCCATCGACGCACCCGCCCTTGTCGAGCACCCAGTGTATTTCGTCAGCACGGTACTGCGAGATGCAAGGGCACGGTACCCCATGCATCAGAAGCTCTTGCTCGCGCTCTTGGTGGCCCCGTGTAAGCTACGAAACTACTTCCAAGGTCATCCCATCAAGGTCGTCTCGACCTACCCGCTGGAGAGGGTACTCAGGAGCCCCAATGCTGCGGGAAGAGTCGCCGAATGGAACATCGAGCTGCAGGCATTTTAGCTGGAGTTCAGCACAACCAGGGTCATCAAGGGAGCCGCGCTCACCGATTTCATGGTAGAATGGATGGATGCCCTGGGGCTTGAAGCAGGCGAGGATCGATCCCTCTCGCCGGGAAGTGAAGCACCAGATGGCTGGGTCATGTATTTTGATGGCGCGTTCGCACGCCAGGGCGCGGGGGCTGGAGCAGTGCTCATCTCGCCAACTCAGGACAAGCTCTACTACGTCGTGCAGCTCTGCTTCCAGCATGGCGAGAAGGTCTCCAACAACATCGCGGAGTACGAAGGCCTCATTGCTGGCCTTAAGGCTGCGGTGGCCCTGGGGGTGAAGCGCCTTACCATCAGGGGCGACTCGCAGCTCCTCGTCAACTTCTCCAACAAGGTATACGAGCCAAGGGACGAGCACATGGAGGCGTACCTCGCGGAGGTAAGCAAAATGGAAAAGCATTTCCTGGGTCTAGAATTGCAGCACGTACCCCGCGGCACCAATAAGGAGGCTGACGACATCACCAAAAGAGCATCCAAGAGACTACCCCAAGAGCCTGGCGTCTTCGAGGAGCGGCTCTCCAAGCCGTCGGTAGCACCTCCGCTTTCAGGACCGGCACTGCCTCAGGAGGAGCTTCCCCAACCACCCGCCTCGGGAGCCCCGGCCTGCGGCCTAGCCTCGGGAGCGCGCCTACTCCTGGCGCTCGAGCCTCAGGAGGGGTGCTGGACCAAGGAGTTCAAGGAATACCTGACGCAAGGGATGCTGCCGGAAAAAGAGGAGGACGTGGAGCGCGTGGCCCGACAGGCCACGGCGTACTGCATCCAGGACGGTGAGTTATACAGGAAGCGGCCGAATGACATTTCCCTACATTGTATCTCCAGGGAACAAGGGAAAGAGTTGCTAGCTGACATACACGGCAGAGACTGCGGGCACCACTCGTCGTCACGAACCCTCGTCGGCAAGGCGTTTCGCAGCGGGTTCTACTGGCCTACGGCGCTCAACGACGCGACTGAGCTGGTGAAATCCCGCGAGGCTTATCAATTCCACACCAAGCAGATCCATCAGCCAGCTCAAGGTCTTCAGACCATCCCGCTCTCGTGGCCGTTCGCTGTCTGGGGGCTGGATATCTTGGGCCCGTTCCCTCGAGCGCCTGGGTGCTATCGCTACCTGTACGTCTCCATCGACAAGTTCACCAAATGGGCGGAGGTAGAAGCTGTCTGCACCATCCCAGCTGGGTCTGCAGTCAAGTTCATCAAGGGTCTCGTAAGCCGGTTCGGGGTCCCTAATCGCATCATCACCGACAATGGCTCACAGTTCACTAGTAATCTCTTCAAGACATATTGTGCTAACCTTGGAACGCAGATCTGCTATGCTTCGGTGGCACACCCTAGGAGCAATGGTCAAGCCGAACGCGCCAACGCGGAGGTCCTGAGAGGCCTCAAAACCAGGACCTTCAAGAAGAAGCTCGAGGCCTGCGGCAGGGGCTGGCACGATGAGCTCCAGTCTGTGTTGTGGTCCATCCGCACCACCGCCACCAAGCCGACGGGCGAGACCCCGTTCTTCCTCATCTAAGGAGCAGAAGCGGTTCTCCCACACGAGGTCAGGCATCGCTCCGCGCGGGTCCTGGCGTTTGATGAGACGCAGTAGGACGCCATGCGGGGGGTGGACCTTGTGCTAGGGGAGGAACGCCGCCGCGAAGCCACGCTTCGAGTAGCAAGATATCAGCAGGCGCTGCGGTGGTATCACTACCGCAGCATCCGCTCCAAGACGCTCGAGGTGGGCGACCTTGTCCTTGCTACCTCTTGAGCATTGCATTGGTTTTCCCTTGAAGAGGAAAGGGTGATGTAGCAAAGTAGCATAAGTATTTCCCTCAGTTTTTGAGAACCAAGGTATCAATCCAGTAGGAGGCCACGCACGAGTCCCTCGCACATACACAAACAAATAAATCCTCGCAACCAACGCGATAAGGGGTTGTCAATCCCTTCACTGTCACTTACGAGAGTGAGATCCGATAGATATGATAGGATAATATTTTTGGTATTTTTATGATAAAGATGCAAAGTAAAATAAAAGCAAAATAAAAGGCAACAGAAATAGCTAAGTGTTGGAAGATTAATATGATGGAAAATAGACCCGGGGGCCATAGATTTCACTAGTGGCTTCTCTCAAGAGCATAAGTATTTACGGTGGGTGAACAAATTACTGTTGAGAAATTGACAGAATTGAGCATAGTTATGAGAATATCTAGGTATGATCATGTATATAGGCATCACGTCCGAGACAAGTAGACCGACTCCTGCCTGCATCTACTACTATTACTCCACACATCGACCGCTATCCAGCATGCATCTAGAGTATTAAGTTCATAAGAACAGAGTAACGCTTTAAGCAAGATGACATGATGTAGAGGGATAAATTCATGCAATATGATATAAACCCCATCTTGTTATCCTCGATGGCAACAATCCAATACATGCCTTGCTGCCCCTGCTGTCACTGGGAAAGGACACCGCAAGATTGAACCCAAAGCTAAGCACTTCTCCCATTGCAAGAAAGATCAATCTAGTAGGCCAAACCAAAATGATAATTCGAAGAGACTTGCAAAGATAACCAATCATACATAAAAGAACTCAGAAGATTCAAATATTGTTCATAGATAAACTTGATCATAAACCCACAATTCATCGGTCTCAACAAACACACCGCAAAATAAGATTACATCGAATAGATCTCCAAGAGAGAGGGGGAGAACATTGTATTGAGATCCAAAAAGAGAGAAGAAGCCATCTAGCTAATAACTATGGACCCGAAGGTCTGAGGTAAACTACTCACACATCATCGGAGAGGCTATGATGTTGATGTAGAAGCCCTCCGTGATCGATGCCCCCTCCGGCGGAGCTCCGGAACAGGCCCCAAGATGGGATCTCACGGGTACAGAAGGTTGCGGCGGTGGAATTAGGTTTTTGGCTCCGTATCTGGTAGTTTGGGGGTACGTAGGTATATATACGAGAAGAAGTACGTCGGTGGAGCAACATGGGGCCTACGAGAGTGGAGGGCACGCCTAGGGGGGTAGGCGCGCCCCCCTACCTTGTGCCCTCCTGGTTGATGTCTTGACGTAGGGTCCAAGTCCTCTGGATCACGTTCGATCCGAAAATCATGTTCCCGAAGGTTTTATTCCGTTTGGACTCCGTTTGATATTCTTTTTCTGCGAAACTCTGAAATAGGCAAAAAACAGCAATTCTGGGCTGGGCCTCCGGTTAATAGGTCAGTCCCAAAAATAATATAAAAGTGTATAATAAAGCCCAATAATTTCCAAACAGAATATAATATAGCATGGAACAATCAAAAATTATAGATACGTTGGAGACGTATCAGTCCTAAGGCGGGTGCTCTCCAGGGAAGGGCTGCACAAGCTCTCGCCCATGTGGGAGGGCCCGTTTAGGGTCGCCCACGTCTCCAGGCCTGGCACCGTGCGCCTGGAGATGCAGGACGGGGTCCCCATCCAGAACGCCTGGAACATCCAGCACCTCCGGAAGTTCTACCCATGAAGAAAGGCCCGGCGCCTGTGAAGCAAGGCCCAATGCCTGTGAAGGTCTCCGCTCGTGACACTCACACGTAATAATGAGTGGGGCTGTACACGCCCCGGAGTCTCAGGAGTGCCGCCCTCGGTCCTCGGGGGCTCCCTCCCACGTCCTAGTGGCAGCACTTAGCTCCGCATTGGTGAGAAGACAAGAAGACTAGACTAGGAGCCGGACGCGGCTTTTCATTTGCTTTCCATAGTTGGCTCGCCTCTCTTTAATGAAAATTTGTTTTCTGGTGTTCCTTGCCGACTTGGTTCTACCTCCTTTTGCCTCTGTTTTGCCCTCAGTTCCTTGTTTTGACCCGTACTCTCCCTCGCATGCCTCCCGAGGGGGCTGGACAGCTGCCCTCGTGAGCGTTTTTCCTGTTCTTCTCATGAGCATTTTTCTTGTTCATCATGAGGCACCCTCGTTCTAGCTCGCAAGCTGGCGCACCTCTCTCAATCCGTGCCCCTCGGGCACCGCGATGCGAAGCGCTGGGTCGTGGCCAGTGGCGCCTGTGACCGGGGCTCAGAAGAATAAGAGTTTCCTAACAAATTTCTGCAGTTCCTAGATGCCTCCCAAGCCAAGGAGGCCTCGCCAATTACTATGAAATGCGTGCCTCGCGAGGCGGAAACTACTTCAAGCGCGTCAAGCTAAGTTATTTCTACGCGCCTACATAAAACGTTGATACTGCGACACGACACAGGAACGATAAACATAGCATATCAGCATGGAAATCATGGATTGTTGCACACCCCTGCGGGGCCCCATACTTGTCTCTCTCTTAATGCAGGAAGAAGAAAGAACGAAACAAAAGTGGCACGTGCCCCTGCAACAGTTCGCGAGGATGGACCTAAAAGTGCTAGTTATCGACTAGAGGGGGGTGAATAGGCGATTTTATGGAAGTCTTCAAAACATGAGAGTTTCGAAGACAAACAATAGAAATGAACCTATTGATATGCAGCGGAAGGTAAACTACACTAAGCAAGCCATAGTCAAGTATGCAATGAAGTGAAAGCACGAAGACTAATAGCAGCTAGGTAGTAAGGATCAGGATGGAAGATGGTATGAAGCCAAACAACGATAGTAGTCACACAGTGAAGACAAATAGGTAAAGCAAACAGGCAATGACTTCACGAAGACACACTGTAAGTAAGGAGAGGGAGAGGATAGAACCAGTCACTTGTTGAGGACACAGGATTTGTTGGACCAGTTCCAGTTGTTGTGACAACTGTACGTCTGGTTAGGGAGGCTGAGATTCAACTCAGAAGACCGCGTCTTCACCTTATTCCCCTTGAGCTAAGGACACCCAGTCCTCGCCCAATCACTCTCGTAAGTCTTCAAGGTAGACTTCCAAACCTTCACAGACTTCGTTCACCGGCGATCCACAATGACTCTTGGATGCTCAGAACACGACGCCTAACCGGCTGGAGGATTCACAGTCCTCAAGTGTAACAAGTCTTCAGGTCACGCGGATAGAAAGACTTCAGTGATGCCTAACACTCTTTGGCTCTGGGTGTTTGGGCTTTGTCCTCGCAAGGATTTCTCTCTCTCAAAAGCTTCGGAGGTGGGTTGCTCTCAAACGACAAAAGCCGTGCACTAACTCTGAGCAGCCACCAATTTATGGTGTAGGGGGTGGGCTATTTATAGCCACTAGGCAACCCGACCTGATTTGTCCGAAATGACCCTGGGTCACTAAGGAACTGACATGTGTTCCAACGGTCAGATTTCAAACACACGCGGCAGCCTGACTTGGGCTACAAGTAAAGCTGACTCATCCAACTCTGGATAAGATTTGCTCTCATTGTCTTCGCTCGAAGACATAGGATTTGGTTGAGCACCACTTTAGTCACTCTGACTTAGTTCACTGGGATCCCACTTAACAGTACGGTGGTTCCTATGACTCAACAAATAAGAAAAGGAAACAACAAAACAACTAAGTCTTCGCGCTCCATAGGCTTCACGCAATGTCTTCTCTTGTCATAGTCTTCAATGTGAATGTCTTCACATACCACCATTGCCTTCAATGTCTTCATACATTTTTAGGGGTCATCTCCGGTAGGTAAACCGAATCAATGAGGGACTACTACCTGTGTTATCCTGCAATTCTCACAAACACATTAGTCCCTCAACCAGGTTTGTCGTCAATACTCCAAAACCAACTAGGGGTGGCACTAGATGCACTTACAATCTCCCCCTTTTTGGTGATTGATGACAAACTGATTGAAGTTTTCAACGGGGATAAAAGTATGTGAAATTGTAAAGGATTTAGGTATTGTCTTCATAAGTAGCAAAAGGCTCCCCCTGAAGATGTGCATATAAGTAATTTGCTTTTGGAATGCAAATGCACATGGCAGGTTGTACTTGTGGAGATCCTCTTCAACTTATGAAGACAATTCATTATGCATGATTTGATATAACGAAGATAATGATATGCATAATGAAAAATGGATATCTGCAATATGACTTCGTGCAGGATTTATCATCGCACATGCGGAATTTATCATCGCATCACAGAATAGCAAACAAGTAGCAGACGACCATCAAGTTTAAGTGTTACAACTCAAAGAACCAAATGTATCAAAAGCGAGAGTTGTAAACACTAGGCAAAATATAAAGCAACCGCCCATATGGACCCGCTTGAAGACTATCAACTCATATGCTTCTCCCCCTTTTGTCAGTAAGGACCAAAAAGGTTTGAAGACATAGAGCCTCTACTCGTTCCTAGAAGGAGTAGGAGAAGATGCAGGGTCGGCGTCGGGGTTTGGCGGTGCAGAAGAACTTGGAGCAGTGTCGATACGCGCTGAAGTTGGAGGTGGTGAAGTAGCATCATCTTGATCATCTATCACTCTGGCATTCACCGTTGCAGCTGAGGAGGAATAATCAGAGTCTTCAAGAGACGGAGTTCAACGCAAGACAGCATTCCTTGGAGGAGTGGAGTCAAACTTGAATCTTTCAGTGAAGCCATCGTCTTGAAGATCTGCTTCAGCACTCAGCAATGTCAAACTCTTCCATGACCTCCGACAGGTTTCATGTGTAACAAAGGCATTCTTGGTGGCAAGATTGCGAATGTGATTGATGTCCACCAAGAGGCTTTGCATCTGCCGCTTCAGCCAGTAGTGATGCTTATCATGTTTCTGATGCAGGGCAACAAGAAGTTCTCGGTCATTGAGAACACGAGATCGCTTCCGAGGCCTTTGAGCAATAGTGCTTTCAGTGGCTTCAGTTTGAGCACGGTGAGGTAAGCGTGTATTGCCAGCCAAAGGATAAACACGAGTGACTGCCTGGACTCCTTCAATGGGTTGCGTGAAGCTTTGGTGATCAGCATTGTGAAGACAAACAGGCTCCTTGGCAGGCTCTGGGTATATGGCTTCAACTGACATATCAACGTCTCGCAGAAAGATCAGATGGTTGCGAGCAGAGGGCTGATAGTTGACAGCTGAATGTAGCTTGATGAGGCGCATGACCCATGGAGCGTAGAACTTCAGTCCAAAGAGATCAGAGCCTGATGCAGCCAACTGCCTGATAAAGAATTCTTGAGCATTGAAGCTGATGCCATTGAAGATATAAAAGACCAAAGTCTTCATTGCTCCTTCAAGTTTTGCTGCTGAAGAATGTCCTTTGACAGGCCATAGAGTCCGCCTGATGATATGATAAATAGTGCGGGGCAGATACTCTAGGTCTTCGACAAAGAACTCCTTTGGGTAATCAGCGTCATGTGGCAAGGCTTCATCATGCTCAGCATTTGGCTCATGTTGGGCTCTGGCTTCTGAAAGATGCTCTCCAAAGCATTGCGGTGAAGCTGACAACCAGGTTCATATAGTTCACCTGGAGTGGGCAGACCAGTGAGCTCAATAATGTCAAAAGCTTTAGCTTCATGGTGTACGTTGCCTGTCATCCACTCAAGGACCCATGTCTTCGGATCCCTGTTGTAGCCGCGAATGTGGAGGGTGGCATAGAATTGCAGCAGAAGCTCTTCATTCCAATGCTCCTTATCAGTCACAAAATTCAGCAATCCAGCATCACGGAAGCAGTCAAGGGCTTCTTCAAGGCATGGCAGTCCAGCAATGGCTTCACAGTCAAGACGCATATGAGGGAAGATGCGCCCTTGATCATAAAGAACACAAGAATAATAACTGCGCTGCTGATAGCTCCAGAATCGATCTGATGAAATCCTTGGCTTGGAATAGGGGTTCTTGGCGCTATCAAAGAAGGTGTTGTGCGCAATGAAGCCATTTGCATTGAAGGACCCTGGTGAAGTGGCAGTACCTGGGAACCTGGGCAATCTTGGCTTTGGCTTCTGGACCTGAGGCCTGTGCTCGACATGATAATCAAATTGCGGACCAGCAGCAGGAGGAGGAACCAGAATAGGCCATCTGACAGTGACCAGCTGACCATAGTTGTATGCTTGCTCAATAGTATGTGGCCTGGGAGGCAGTACAGGAGCAGTGGTAGTGGCAGTGACTTCAGGCTGCAGATTGGCATCAGGTGCAGCATTGACTTCAGGTGCTATCACTTCGGGCACCACATTGACTTCAGGCGCCACATTAGCTTCATCCATGACAACGTCATTGGCTTCAGTGTTGGTGTTGGTGGTCGCCTCAATGTTGTTAACCTCCACTTGAGTAGCTGGAGGGTCAGACACGTTCTCCTCGAGAACAACTTGGTTGGTTGGGGGTGTAGCAACACGTTCTTCTTCTTCTCTGGGTTCTTCTTGGTCATCGGCTGATGCACCCGGAATATCTTCAGCCATGTTGGCTTCAGTCTCGGGGTTGTTCACAGTTGGAGAGGCTTCATGAAAGACTTGGCGTGAAACGGATTGGCGCTCTTCTCCTTCTGGAACACTTGACAGAGTGACCTATGGCCTTGGTCCTTTGTGAAGCCTGCGTAACGCTGGCGACGCTTGTGGAGATGGAGTTAGTTGGGCCACAAAGTCTTCATCTTCAATCACCGGAGTGGTGACTTGAGTTGGGGGAGTAACTGGTGTTTCTGCTTGACGGGGGGAATCTTGTGGGTGATCAGCCCATGAGTCATCCTGAGCAATTGGCGTCAATGGACGACCAATGCTGATGAGTTCACTGTTCGTAAGAACAGGCAATGATACCACATTGTGCTCGATCTGAGGAAGGACTTCATCATCTTCAACATTGTCTTGATGACCAATGTCTTCAGCTGCGGTGGGGTCAACAGCTAGAATGTCTTCAGCTTCAGGAGCCTCTGTGGAAGCAGGCTCATGAACTATCATTCGACGTTCTAGTTGTGCAGAGTCAGGACGAGCAACAGAAATCGGCTCGACGACAAGGGGCTCTGTGGGAGCAGCCCGATCTCTCTTCTTGGTCTTGTGCTTCTTGGTGGGTGGAGCATCATCAGTGGTGTTCTTGGTCTTGCGCTTTCTGGCCTTGGCTTCAGCTGCCCTTGTCTTCTGAAGCTCTGAAGCCACTGTGGGGACCTTAGGCTTCACGCCTGTCATACTGGCTGGGAAGACAATGTGAGGTTCTTCCCGCCTGGATGGTTCAGCTTGGTCCACAGATGGCTTCTTCTTCTGCTTGGCAGCCATCTTAGGGTCGATGCCAGGACGCCCAAGTGCCTTGCGCTTCTCAGCTTCATTGTAAGCTTGAACACACTTGGCAGCGAGAATCTTCATGCGCTCACGAGAACCTTTGGCTTCATCATGTTTCTTGTGAAACGCTTCCCTGAGCTCATGCAGCATGACCTTGAAGTTTTTGACGTCTGCCACGCTGAGCTTGGCCATGTGCTTCTTGAACTGAGCCTTTTCATAATCGATCTTGTGCTTCAGCTCAACAATTTTCTGAGCCAGAGCCAGCTCCGGAGCAATGGCACCATGGAAGGAGACGCTTAGGCCAATGGGAAGTTGCAGATCGTCAAAGCTGAGATTGGGGGTGTCAAACCACTCATCAGTGAAGTTGTTCAATACTTCCACATCAAAGAGAGGCAAATCATTGAATATTTCCGCCTCTTGCTTGCTCTTTATCAGCTGCTCAAGAGCGTCATCAGCAAGATCGTCGTCACTTGACAGATCAATGGCGTCATTCTCATTCCTCATAACAACAGCAGGGGTCAGAGATGGACCAGTGGTGTGCATGGGCTTCTTCTTCTTTTTCTCAGACTTGGAGATGCGTGAGAGATCTCCAGACTGCACACTTGGTGCAGGAGGAGCAGTGGCCAGAGGCTTCACTCGCGAAGCTTTTGGTGCAGGGGAAGGCTTCAAACCTTTAGGTTTCTTCAGCTTCTTAGGCTTCGGTGGTGCAGGTGCTTCGTCAGAATCAGCGTCATCTGCAGGTTGATCCACGTCGGTCCCTTGAACCATAATATGAGTGATGAGACCTTCTAGGTTGTAGAAGGGCCCAACAAGATTGGGTTCAGCTTCGCGTGTGCCATCGGCACGAGGAGCAGAGGGACCGGGGTTGAAGTCTAATCCCCGCGACTTCTTGTTTTCTTTGGCCGAGTTCTTGGCAAACTGGAAGTTGCGCTTGAACAGATTGTGGTCATGACACCATAGCAATGAAGATGGGTCGGCATCTGCAGGCTGTGGTCCACGGACCATGCAAGGGTAGAAGCCTTGTTCAATGGCTTCAGCTCTGGACCTGGGTGGAAGATTTTTGTACAAGATGTCTCCCCAGGGTCGCTTGATGGCATTCTTCTCAGCATATTCCTGGGTCACGAACCTGTACTTGTACCATTGTTCTGCCCAATATCTTCGAATCCATTGGATTCGGGTTTTTCGCTGATTGTAGTCCTCCTCTGGATCTGTCTTGTACAGCTCATAGAGGTCAGGAGGCAAATCTCTTGATGTGTTCCCACGGCGCTGTCTGCCACCCTTCCTTGCAGACTTCTCTGTTGCCATGAGGTTCAGACTGAATGGCTTCAACACTGTCAAAGGCTTCTGTCTGCTGGTCAGACAGGAACTGGCTTCGGGAGAGTTGATGTGATGCTGTAAGAATTCTGCAAATGAATGCAGACTATGAGAACCAAGGGATTCTCCCACGGACATGTACCTGTGACAGCATTAGAGATGCGAGGGAAGGGGAAGAGGTCATATGCATTCTCAGAAGATTTTGAAGATAAATCAGTTTAGAAGACATTGACCTCATAGCGCGAAGACATTCACTTATATGTTGAGAGTTGGTTCCAGATTTGTACGAATCCAAGAATAAGTACAAGTGAGGAATCTAACTACGTGTGAAGCATAAGTGAATATACTAGGCATCATATGAGATGCAGACAGGATAGATCCAAATTTGTGGAGGCAGAAACCACTTTTGGTAGAAAGGATGAATCTATAGGATCAAAAAGACGGTAAAAAGAGGGTTTTAATTTACCACACGATGAACTGCTAGACGGAGTAGAAGATGAGGCCGAGCAGTTCGATCTTCCGTGCCCTAACTTGGCGACGGAGG
This sequence comes from Triticum aestivum, assembly GCF_018294505.1. Lineage (NCBI taxonomy): Eukaryota > Viridiplantae > Streptophyta > Magnoliopsida > Poales > Poaceae > Triticum > Triticum aestivum. Next base: position 123,231,036 of record NC_057808.1, read on the forward strand.
ACACCTACGGCGGCGGCGGAGAAGACGATGTCCGCGGCCGGCGTGAAGACGGCGTCGGAGAGGTCGCGGCAGCTAAGCGCTTCGTCGCCGGCGTCGTCGAGAGCTAGCGGTGGCGCTAGGGTTTGTCGAGGTGGAGAGGTGGAAGAAAGATTTTGACCGCGATTGGATGTGTATTTATAGGGAAAGGGACGGCACAGCGCAATTACGCAGGTGCCCCTGGCGGTTCACATCTGAGGGACACGTGGCGAACATGCAACACATTGGGAGTTGTCCCACGTTCCCACGCCCGCCTGGACTGTCGGATGGTCGTTCCGGCTTCTCCGGGTTTCAGGCAATAAGAATTGAGCATTTAAAACAGATTTAATGTTTGTCTCTGTATCTTCTGCTGACAAGGACGCAGAGAAGACATTCGACAGTTTCAACAGAATGCATATGATTTGGATAGATAGAGTTTGAGGTAGAAAGCATAGAGAGGTTAGGGTCCGATCACATTCACTTAGTTCAAAAGATTCAAACGAGAAGACATAGCTATAAGTGAATGCTGTAGAGGACAGAACACTAATATATGTATATATCAGAATACAACCAAATCAACATAGTGAAGATAAAGATGAAGACATGTTGAAATTGAAGACAAACCAAATGCGAAGACATAGCAAATGTAACGCCATGAGAAAAACACTTCAAACAGAAGAATTTGGTGGTGGCGTTACCCACCGTATAGGAAGTATTAGACCCAGACACGGCGCACAATTATCGTGGCGCTCCGAAGTCAAATTCCGCGTTAATGTATTCACACTTAGAATGTAAGTCTTCATTGATTGAAGATATACTTTACTTCGTGTGTTGCACATCTAAGTCATCAACATGCATAAGTGTTAGGATGTGTGCCTGATCACAGGACATTTGAGGATTCCAAGATATTTAGCTCACACCGCAACTTGCAAAACCTTTTCTCATCCAAGGGCTTTGTGAAGATATCTGCCAGTTGCTCTTCAGTGTTGACGTGTATGATATCAATATCTTCCTTCATGACATGATCTCTGAGAAAGTGATGACGAATTTCAATGTGCTTTGTCTTCGAGTGCTGAACTGGGTTGTTGGCAATCTTGATGGCGCTTTCGTTGTCGCAGTAGAGTGGTACTTGTTTCAGATGGATGCCATAGTCCTTGAGTGTTTGCTTCATCCATAGAAGCTGAGCGCAGCAAGATCCAGCAGCAATGTATTCAGATTCAGCAGTGGAGAGTGATACACAGTTCTGCTTCTTTGAAGACCAACAGACAAGTGATCGTCCCAGAAAGTGACATGTGCCTGATGTAGACTTGCGATCCACCTTGTCACCAGCATAATCAGCATCCGAGAATCCAACTAGATCAAACTCTGAGCCCTTTGGATACCATAATCCTAATGTTGGGGTGTAAGCCAAATATCGAAGAATTCGCTTCACAGCTAAGTGATGCGATTCCTTTGGTGCCGCTTGGAATCGAGCACACATGCAAACACTAAGCATAATATCTGGCCTAGATGCACATAAATAAAGTAAAGAACCAATCATGGAGCGGTATACCTTTTGATCAAACTCTTTACCATTGGCGTCAGGACCCAGATGACTCTTGGTTGGCATTGGCGTCGTGTAACCTTTGCAGTCTTGCATTCCAAACTTCTTCAGGCAATCTTTGAGGTATTTCTCTTGAGATATGAAGATGCCATTGCTTTGCTGACGAATTTGAAGACCAAGGAAGAACTTCAGCTCACCCATCATGGACATCTGATATTGCTCTTGCATCATGTGTCCAAACTCATCACTGTATTTCTGGTTGGTGCAGCCGAAGATAATGTCATCCACATATATTTGGCACACAAACAGTTCACCATCATATGTCTTCGTGAAGAGTGTGGGATCCAGGGAACCAGGTTTGAAGCCTTTGCTCTTCAGGAAGTCTTTGAGTGTGTCATACCAAGTGCGAGGGGCTTGTTTGAGGCCATACAGTGCCTTGTTTAGCTTGTACACCATATCAGGATGTTTTGGATCTTCAAAGCCAGGAGGTTGTGCAACATACACTTCTTCTTCAATCTTGCCGTTGAGAAATGCACTCTTCACATCCATTTGATACAGCAAGATGTTGTGATGGTTTGCATAGGCTAGCAATATGCGAATAGCTTCAAGCCTAGCCACAGGAGCAAATGTTTCATCGAAGTCAATCCCTTCAACTTGAGTGTATCCTTGAGCAACGAGACGAGCCTTGTTTCTGACAACTTGACCATGCTCATCTTGTTTGTTGCGATATATCCATTTTGTGCCTATTATGTTGTGCTTGCGGGGGTCAGGACGCTTGACAAGTTCCCAGACATTGTTCAGCTTGAACTGTTGAAGCTCTTCTTGCATAGCTTGAATCCATTCAGGTTCCATGAAGGCTTCAGCAACTTTCTTGGGTTCAGATATTGAGACAAATGCAAAGTGCCCACAGAAATTTGCTAGCTGTGTTGCTCTTGAACGAGTGAGTGGACCAGGCGCATTGATGCTATCAATTATCTTCTCAATCTGTACTTCATTTGCAACACGAGGATGAACTGGACGAAGATTTTGCTCTTGCTGATCATTGTCATCGTTGGGAGGATTGTCTTCGGGCTGAGCATTGTCTTCAGGTTGATTAGGTGCAGAAATGATAAGTTCCTCTTCAGGCTGTGCTTCAGACGGTATGATTTCTCCAGTTCCCATTAGCTTGATGGATTCACTGGGTGGAACTTCATCTAGCACATTTGGCAGGTGCTCTCTTTGCGAGCCGTTAGTCTCATCGAACCGCACATCCACAGTTTCAACCACTTTATAGTGAAAGAGGTTGAAGACTCTGTAGGAGTGCGAATCCTTTCCGTAACCGAGCATAAAACCTTCATGTGCTTTCGGTGCAAATTTTGAAGTGTGATGTGGATCCTTGATCCAGCACCTAGCACCAAATACTCTGAAGTAACTGACATTTGGCTTCTTACCAGTGAGGAGTTCATAGGATGTTTTCTTCAGAAGCTTGTGAAGATAAACACGGTTGATGACATGGCATGCAGTATCAATAGCTTCAGGCCAGAACTTTCTTGGTGTCTTGTATTCATCGAGCATTGTCCGAGCCATCTCAATGAGTGTTCTGTTCTTGCGCTCCACGATGCCATTCTGCTGAGGTGTGTACGGAGCTGAGAACTCATGAGTGATGCCTAATGTATCCAAGTAAAGATCGAGGCCGGTGTTCTTGAACTCTGTGCCATTGTCACTCCTGATATGCTTGATCTTGACTCCATAGTTGTTCATGGCACGGTTGGCGAAGCGTCTGAACACATCCTGCACTTCAGTCTTGTAGAGAATTATGTGCACCCATGTATATCTTGAATAATCATCAACAATGACGAAGCCATAGAGACAAGCAGTAGTAGTGAGAGTAGAGTAGTGAGTAGGGCCAAATAAGTCCATGTGTAGCAGCTCGAAGGGTTGAGATGTCGTCATGATTGTCTTCGAGGGATGCTTGGCCCTAGTCATCTTTCCAGCTTCGCAGGCACCGCACAAGTGATCCTTCTTGAACTTGTCGCCCTCGATGCCTATGACATGCTTCTTCTTTGCGAGAGTGTGTAAGTTCCTCATGCCAGCATGCCCTAGCCTCCGATGCCAGAGCCAGCACTCTGAAGCTTTTGCAAGAAGGCATACGGCAAGCTGTGGCCCTGCTGAGAAATCTACCATGTACAGATCATCTTTCCGGTACCCTTCAAAGACTAGAGACTTGTCAGATTCCATTAGTACAAGGCAACGATATTTTCCAAATATCACAATCATGTTCAAGTCACAAAGCATTGAGACAGACATTAAGTTGAAACCAAGGGATTCAACAAGCATCACTTTATCCATGTGCTGATCCTTTGAGATTGCAACTCTACCTAGACCCAATACCTTGCTTTTACCAGTGTCAGCAAATGTGATGTGACTCTTGTCAGATGGACGTAAGGTTGAGTCCATGAGAAGACTTCGATCACCAGTCATATGATTAGTGCATCCGCTGTCCATAATCCATTCTGAAGCATGAGGTGTCATACCCTACAGTACAGTTAGGGGGATAGGCTTCACCAAGAGTATTGTGAAGCATAAACATTTGACGGGCAAGAGGATTATCAAAGCTCAGATCAAGATTAGGACTGATAGGATGATTGGCAAACGATTCAGGAACAAAATACATAGTGAGACCATTTGGGCATTTGATCTTGCGCCCTACAAGATGTTTTAGGTCCCCAGCAATAGCATCAGACGCCTTTGATTTCCGGCTGGAGACCTTTCCCTGCAAAATAAAGTTAATTCTTCTTAACCACCCACATCTTCAGGGGTGGCTTAGAAGCAATGAGTCTAAGTGTAGCATCAGAGAACTTCGGCTTTGGAGCCCTAGCAAATAGCCGTACAGGAGATGAATGATACTCATATGAATAAGCAGAAAAATTCTTAGTTTTATGAATATAGCGGTTTGAAGAAACACGCTCATATTCATAAGTCTGAGTATGATTTCCCTGCAAAACATTGGCGTTAGGGTTACTCAAGTGAGTCCTCTGTCTGTATGAGCCTTTGGACCATATGAAGCCTTTGGTCTGGGATTTGTCTTCTTCCCAGGCGGTGTCATGATGACATTCACAGGAAGATTCTCAAGACAACTTTTGGGAACCCAGATCTTCTTCATAGGTGGTGTCAGATGTGGGGTTCCGGCAAACCCTTAAGGTTCGAACACTGGGGTGCGCGCGAAGTCTCTCCCTCCTACCGATCTATGCTCTAGCTCGCTAAGATCTCGCAGATGAACTCGACAAACTCACAACACAGAAAGACGCGGGGTTTATACTGGTTCGGGCCACCGTTGTGGTGTAATACCCTACTCCAGTGTGGTGGTGGTGGATTGCCTCTTGGGCTGATGATGAACAGTACAAGGGAAGAACAGCCTCCTGAGGTTGAGGTGTTCTTGTGCTTGTGTGGTTGAGGATGATCTGAAGCAGTTCGGGATCAGTTCCCTCCTACTGTGGTGGCTAGTCCTATTTATAGAGGCCCTGGTCCTCTTCCCAAATATTGAGCGGGAAGGGAGCCAACAACGGCTGGCAATTGAATGGGGGCAGCTAGTACAAGCTATCCTGACAAAAGCGGTCTTCGCCTGCGAAAAGCTCTGGGATGACGTCGTCTTGGGCTCCACGATGACCTCCGCTTTGCCGTCCTCCTGGTCTTGGTCTCGTTGCACCAATATGGCAACCTTTGCCTGATGCCTCGGTACTCTTCGCCTGCGCTGGCCTCCTTAGCACCAAAGAGGAAATAGGGACGCTGCGCGCACTGGCACCCGCCTGGCACCCACCTGGTACCGTCCGTCGTGGCTCACGTCACGAGAGCCTCGTGAGGTTTGCCTTGCCTTGATATCTCCGCTCCTCGTGAGCCTGCCTGGCTAGGCCACTCCAGAGGAGGTCTTGCATCGTCCGCCTCACGAGGCTCGGACCCTCGCGAGGGTCTTGGGTGCCTTGTTGACGAAGATGGGCCGTACGGCCTACTGCTTGGCCACGCTGTGGGCCATAGGCAGGCAAGTCTGGGGATCCCCGTTCCCAGAACGCCGACAGGTGGCCCATTCCTGCAGTTAGTACCAATATACCTGGCAAACACTTCACCATTCTGATTCTTAAACAGTTTATAGTTTGCATCAAAGGATTCATCAATGATAATAGGGTTAGCACAAGTGAAGCCAGATAAGGTGGATGGATCCACTGAAGGTCCCTTTGCAGCAACCCATGTGGATTTGAGGTACTGCTCAGGCTTCCAGTAGGAGCCATCAACATTCATTTTCCTCTCGAACCCAACACCCTCTTTCCTAGGGTTTCGGTTCAGAATCTGCTTTCTGAGGACATCGCACAGTGTCTGATGCCCTTGAGACTTTTGTACATCCCTGTTTCAAGCAATGTCTTCAACCTAGCATTTTCATCAGCAATAGTAGTGGTATCCTCAGCAGAGGGGTTAGTTACCACATCAGCAGTTGAAGATATTGCAACAGTAGCAGCAGTAGAACATTCAGCAACAGAACTAGCGTTATCACGCACGAGGCATTTTAGACAAGGTGGTTCAAATCCTTCCTGAGAGGAACTGATCTGTTGAGCGTGAAGTGACTCATTCTCTTTTTGAAGATCTTCATGAGCCGCTCTCAATTTCTCAAGCTCTTGCTTCCTTTGAAGATAATCATAGGAGAGCTTTTCATGAGTGGTTGAGAGCGTTTCATGACGACTTTCAAGTTACTGGTACTTAACATGAAGATTTTTTATGTCTTCAATTAAGGACTGAGAACGGGTCATTTCAGCGTCCAACAGGTCATCGCTTTTGTCTAACAGTTTTTGAGTATGTTCCATAGCTTTCTGTTGTTCAGTTGCAATTTTAGCAAGTGTTTTGTAGCTGGGTTTGGATTCACAATCAGAGTCATCTTCACTTGAAGTTTGAAAGTAAGCATTGCGTGATTTTACCTTGGCACCACGTGCCATGAAGCAGTAGGTGGGAGCAGAGTCGTCCTTGTCATTAGCTTCAGCGTTGGTGAACGGGCCATTGTCTTCAGTGTTGAAGATGGACTTGGCAACGTAGGCTGTAGCTAGAGCCAGACTTGCAACGCCAGGGTCGGACTCCTCCTCAGACTCCACCTCCGCCTCCTCAAAAGCAGACTCCTCCTCTGAATCCATCTCCTTGCCAACAAAAGCACGAGCCTTGCCAGATGAGCTCTTCTTATGAGATGAAGACTTGGATGAGGACTTGGAAGAAGACTTTGAGGATTTCTTCTTCTTCTTGTCATCAGAATCATATTCCTTGCTCTTCTTCTTGTTGTTGTTCTCATTGTCCCACTGTGGACACTCAGAGATGTAGTGTCTAGGTTTCTTGCACTTGTGACATGTTCTCTTCTTGTAGTCATGAGTGGAAGCTTCATCATTTCTTGAGCTGGATCGTGAAGACTTTCTGAAGCCCTTCTTCTTAGTGAACTTCTGGAACTTCTTCACAAGCATAGCAAGTTCCTTTCCAATGTCTTCAGGATCATCAGAACTGCAGTCAGATTCTTCTTCAGATGAGGAAACAGCTTTTGCCTTCAAAGCACGAGTTCGGCCGTAGTTGGGACCATAGATATCTCTTTTCTCAGATAGCTGGAACTCATGTGTGTTGAGCCTCTCAAGTATATTAGACGGATCGAGTGTCTTGAAGTCAGGGCGTTCCTGTATCATGAGGGCAAGGGTGTCGAACGAGCTGTCAAGTGATCTCAGTAGTGTCTTGACGATTTCATGCTTGGTGATCTCAGTGGCGCCGAGAGCACGAAGCTCATTTGTGATGTCAGTGAGGCGATCAAACGTGAGCTGGACATTCTCATTGTCGTTTCTCTTGAAGCGGTTGAAGAGGTTGCGAAGAACACTGATCCTTTGATCTCTCTGGGTTGAGACGCCTTCGTTGACCTTGGAGAGCCAGCCCCAGACTAGCTTTGACGTTTCCATAGCACTCACACGGCCATACTGTCCTTTGGTCAGATGACCACAGATGATGTTCTTGGCAGTAGAATCCAGTTGGATGAACTTCTTGACATCCGCAGGGGTGACACCTTCACCACTCTTGGGAACGCCATTCTTGACAACATACCAGAGGTCGACATCAATGGCTTCAAGATGCATGCGCATCTTATTCTTCCAGTAGGGATATTCAGTTCCATCAAAGACGGGGCAAGCACCGGAGACTTTGATTATCCCTGCAGTCGACATAGCTAAAACTCCAGGTGGTTAAACCGAATCGCACAGAATAAGGGAGTACCTTGCTCTAATACCAATTGAAAGTGCTAGTTATCGACTAGAGGGGGGGTGAATAGGCGATTTTATGAAATTCTTCAAAACATGAGAGTTTCGAAGACAAACAATAGAAATGAACCTATTGATATGCAGCGGAAGGTAAACTACACTAAGCAATCCATAGTCAAGTATGCAATGAAGTGAAAGCACGAAGACTAATAGCAGCTAGGTAGTAAGGATCGGGATGGAAGATGGTATGAAGCCAAACAACGATAGTAGTCACACAGTGAAGACAAATAGGTAAAGCAAATAGGCAATGACTTCACGAAGACAAACTTTAAGTAAGGACAGGGAGAGGATAGAACCAGTCACTTGTTGAGGACACGGGATTTGTTGGACCAGTTCCAGTTGCTGTGACAACTGTACGTCTGGTTAGGGAGGCTGAGATTCAACTCATAAGACCGCGTCTTCACCTTATTTCCCTTGAGCTAAGGACACCCAGTCCTCGCCCAATCACTCTCGTAAGTCTTCAAGGTAGACTTCCAAACCTTCACAGACTTCGTTCACCGGCGATCCACAATGACTCTTGGATGCTCAGAACGCGGCGCCTAACCGGCTGGAGGATTCACAGTCCTCAAGTGTAACAAGTCTTCAGGTCATGCGGACAGAAAGACTTCAGTGATGCCTAACACTCTTTGGCTCTGGGTGTTTGGGCTTTGTCCTCGCAAGGATTTCTCTCTCTCAAAAGCTTCGGAGGTGGGTTGCTCTCAAACGACAAAAGCCGTGCACTAACTCTGAGCAGCCACCAATTTACGGTGTAGGGGGTGGGCTATTTATAGCCACTAGGCAACCCGACCTGATTTGTCCGAAATGACCTTGGGTCACTAAGGAACTGACACGTGTTCCAACGGTCAGATTTCAAACACACGCGGCAGCTTGACTTGGGCTACAAGTAAAGCTGACTCATCCAACTCTGGATAAGATTTGCTCTCATTGTCTTCGCTCAAAGACATAGGATTTGGTTGAGCATCACTTTAGTCACTCTGACTTAGTTCACTGGGATCCCACTTAACAGTACGGTGGTTCCTATGACTCAACAAAGAAGAAAAGGAAACAACGAAACAACTAAGTCTTCGCGCTCCATAGTCTTCACGCAATGTCTTCTCTTGTCATAGTCTTCAATGTGAATGTCTTCACATACCACCATTGCCTTCAATGTCTTCATACATTTTTAGGGGTCATCTCCGGTAGGTAAACCGACTCAATGAGGGACTACTACCTGTGTTATCCTGCAATTCTCACAAACACATTAGTCCCTCAACCAGTTTTGTCGTCAATACTCCAAAACCAACTAGGGATGGCACTAGATGCACTTACAGGACCCCATGGCACTCTCCTGGGCTCAGCCAGACCCCTCCTCGCGCTTCACTGGGGGCCGGCGACGAGACGACCCGCTGCCGCCCTCGAAGCGGGCGCGGCGGCGTGGCGGCTGGTCATAGCCGCCGCTGCTGGAGCTGTCGCCGGAGGAGGAATCGCCGTAGCTGGACGAGCAGCGGCCAGCGCCGAGGGCAAGACCATCCTCACCCTCGTCACGGTCGTCGCCAAGGCCATGCACCTTGCCGCCATCGTTCTCCTCGGGGCAGCACCCGACGCGGCGGCCGTCTTCTCCGAACACCCTCACGTAGAGGGTCGCATTGCCGTCGTACTTAAAGTGGAGGGTGCACCGCCTGCCCAGGCCACGTGCGTGGGCGAATGTCTGCCAGCCGCGGGCCAGGGCTGCGTTGCCCGCGACGGAGACCTCGACCGTGACCCATGAAGCCTTGCTGCAGCAGCCGTCCGCCTGTAGCCAGAGACCGCCTGGACATGTGGCCGGTAGCTCGTCGGCGAAGAAGCATGGGAGATGAAGCCAGGTGCCGGCCAGGTTCTCCGACCACACGACAAACTCCGGCAACACCTCCGCCGAGTGGAAGCGCGGCCGGGGAGGCCGCGCGACCATGGCGCGCCTCCCTTCATCGATGGGGCTGCCACGACCTGGGCGACCCCCACCACACGAAGAGGCGTCGCGGCGGCCGCGAGGGGCCACGGCGGGGGTCGCGGTGTGCTTGCGTGGGCGGCGGTGAGTCGGGCCCCTCCCTGGCGGGCCTTCCCCTTCTCTGCGGTCGAGAACCTCTTCACAGGCGCCATGGGAGTCTCTACTAGCAATGAAGCAAGGAAGAAGAAGCGAGCGGAGCAGGAAGAGATGAGCGGCGGGGGCTCCGTCCCCTCCTCATTTATAGCGGGAGAAGGCCAACCGGCGATCCGCACGATCACAGGTAATGATGATTTTTCTCTGCATGCAGCAGGAACTCGTCAAATCGGGAAGTTGCCGAGGCAGCGTGGGGAAGCGGAGACGCCCACGTCCAATCAATCGCCATGCGTCAAGCGAGGCCGCAGCATGTTGGGGCCCGCGGCGCTCCGCACTTGCCCTTTGGCTTCGCCTCGAAGCCAAGTCCGAGCGCGCCTTGGGCCCGGGGGCTACTGTCGGCTTGCTGGGAACGGGGGTCCCCAGACTTGCCTGCCTGTGGCCCACGGCGCGGCTCCACCAGCGGCCCTGTACGGCCCATCTTCACCAGCAAATGCTCAAGATCCTCGCAAGGGGCCAAGCCTCGCGAGGCGGACAACACAAGACCTCCTCGGGGGCGGCCTCACCAGGCTGGCTCGCGAGGAGCGGAAAGGTCAAGGCAAGGGACACCTCGCGAGGTTCCTGTGACGCAAGCCATGACGACCGCGGCCAGGCGGGCGCCAGTGCACGCAGTATCCACGTTTCCTCTTTGGTGCTAAAGAGGCAAGCGCAGGCGAGGAGTCCCGAGGCATCAGGAAAAGGTTTCCATATCGGTGCAACGAGACCAAGACCAGCAGGACGACGGGATGGAGGTCACCGTGGAGCCCAAGACGGTGTCACCACCAGAGCATTTGGCAGGCGAAGACCACCTTTAGTCAGGATAACTTGTACTAGTTGTCTCCCTTCGAATTTGGCTGCTGTGGGATCCCTTCCCGCCTAACATTTGGGGAGAGGACCAGGGCCTCTATAAATAGGACTAGCTACCACCGTAGGATGCATCTCATCTTGGATAGGAGCCATTCCATCCATAGCCACCACACAAGCTCACCAAACACAAGAGCACCTCTCCTCAGGAGGATGTTCTTCCGTTGTAACTATTCATCCTCGGCCCAAGATGCAATCCACCACACCACACTGGAGTAGGGTATTACACCACATCGGTGGCCCGAACCAGTATAAACCTCGTGTCTCTCATTCTTTGGGTTCATCGAGCTAGGCCTTGCGATCGTTGCGAGAGCGAGCTAGGGAGAGAGAGATCTTCATGCGCACCCCAGTGTTCGAACCTCAAGGGTTTTGCCGGAACCCGAAATCTGACAAGAACCTATGCTTGGGGATGCCCAAGGCACCCCAAGGTAAAATTCAAGGACAACCAAAAGCCTAAGCTTGGGGATGTCCCGGAAGGCATCCCCTCTTTCGTCTTCGTCTATCGGTAACTTTACTTGAGGCTATATTTTTATTCACCACATGATATGTGTTTTGCTTGGAGCGTCTTGTATGATCTGAGTCTTTGCTTTTTAGTTTACCAAAATCATCGTTGTTGTACACACATTTTGGGAGAGACACGCATGAATCGGAATTTATTAGAATACTCTATGTGCTTCACTTATATCTTTTGTGCTAGATAATTTTGCTCTAGTGCTTCACTTATATCTTTTTAGAGCACGGTGGTGGTTTTATTTTATAGAAATTATTGAACTCTCATGCTTCACTTATATTATTTTGAGAGTCTTTTAGAACACCATGGTAATTTGCTTTTGGTTATGAATTTAGTCCTAATATGATAGGCATCCAAGAGGGATATAATAAAAAACTTTCATATAAAGTGCATTGAATACTATGAGAAGCTTGATTCCTTATGATTGTTTTGAGATATGAAGATGGTGATATTAGAGTCATGCTAGTGAGTAGTTGTGAATTTGAGAAATACTTGTGTTGAGGTTTGTGAGTCCCGTAGCATGCACGCATGGTGAACCGTTATGTAACGAAGTTGGAGCATGAGATATTTTTTGATTGTCTTCCTTATGAGTGGCGGTCGGGGACGAGCGATGGTCTTTTCCTACCAATCTATCCCCCTAGGAGCATGCTCGTAGTACTTTGTTTTGATGACTAATAGATTTTTGCAATAAGTATGTGAGTTCTTTATGACTAATGTTGAGTCCATGGATTATACACACTCTCACCCTTCCACCATTGCTAGCCTCTCTTATGCGGCGCAACTTTCGCCGGTACTATACACCCACCATATACCTTCCTCAAAACAGCCACTATACCTACCTATTATGGCATTTCCATAGCCATTCCGAGATATATATTGCCAGGCAACTTACACCGTGAAAGAACATGCGGTGCCCCCATGTTTGGTTTTGGTAATTGATGACAATATCTATGGACTAATGGTTGCCTTGAGTTATATTTGAAGGATTTGTCCATAGGCATTTCTTGAAGTTCACGTGTTGGTTTCAAGGAGTTCATGTGGTGACCAAGGTGTTATTAAGGAATTATCCAGAGATTGGTCATGTGAGAGTTGAGCTTATTGCAAGCATGTCTTGGAGAAGAAGATTGTGTGATCATTCATGTATATCTTCAAGACATCATCCAAATAAAGAGAGTTGGTTGATCAAGACTAAGTCAAGAGTGAATCAACTTGATCAACTCACAAAGCATAGAAGATGTACCAAGAGGGATCAAGCGATCCCATGGTGTGGTAAGCATTGTCAATTACGCTTTGTGTACTAACCCATGATCTTCGTGAGAGTTCTTTGTGGGGTTAGGTTGCGGTGTGCAAGTTCAAGTGAAGCATCATGAAGAGATCAAATGCTTGAAGCTTGCCGTCCATTGTGGTGACAATGGACTTGTGAAGATGTGCGGAAGAGTGGCTCACCCATAGTGGAGCATGGGGGAGCAATCAACTAGTCTTCATCGAGCCAACGCAACCAAGAAAGGTGGTCCAACTTGAGGGAGTCAAGATCGTCATCATCTAGCTCAAGTGGACCATGTGCAAGGAAAAGGTTTGCTCTTGATAGGTTTTCTATTTTACCGGTCTCATGACGGTAGGTGGGAGACCGGGTTATAGGATCGATTGTCGTACTATCAAGGGGGGCTCTCGATGAGTAGCTTGATCATATCGTTCATAGAGAGCTCAAACCATTGCATCCTTGCATCATCTTTATTGGTTCTTGTTTGGTTCTTCTCTTTGTGAGTTTTGGAGCTTATGGTCATCTTGATGACAAGCTCGAGTTCATCGAAAACGGAGTTCACTCGCATCTTCTATGATGTTTTCGATGTTGGAGGTTATGCCGGTTCTTCTCGGTTGGAGGTTTCACTCCTCTATTTGTTGGCATACCTCCCCTGCCTCTTCTTACTATAACCAACAAGCTTGAGTTTGCTCAATTCGGAGCTCATATGCAGAAGTTATGGCAGTTTTGGTTTCCTAGCGGTAGTACCGCGGGCCGGAGCGGTAGTACCGCTTGGGTGCTACAAGCGGTAGTACCGCTCTAGAGCGGTAGTACCGCTCTGGTAGCCCCCAGCCGTAGTACCGCTGCGGTCTTGTGCTAGTACCGCCTCGATTCGAGGGGTCTTTTTTCGTGTCGGGTTTTACAGTACTAGCCACGGCAGTGGGGGCCGTTATACCGCTCGTATGCGGTAGTACCGCCCTGCCACCGCGGTAGTACCGCTCTGGGCCCAGCGGTAGTACCGCGGGGGGGAGCGGTAGTACCGCTTATAGGGGCAAGCGGTAGCACCGCTGGCCAAGCGGTAGTACCGCTCTCTGCGGGGCTGAAGTGGGGGTAACAGTTGGATTGTTCCCCCCACTATATAAGGGGGTCTTCTTCCCCATTCTACTTTATCTCTTGAGCTCGTGTTCTTCCCCCATTGTTGACCTTCTTCGAGCTTGCTAACTCTCAATCCCTCCATGGATTCTTGCTAGTTTTTGAGGGAAAAGAGAGAGGAGATCTAGATCCACATTTCCACCAATCACTTTCTCCTCTATGTGAGGGGAACCCATTGGATATAGATCTTGGAGTTCTTGGTGTTCTCCTTCTTGTTCTTCCTCTCATTTTCCTCCCTAGCATTAGTTGCTTCGGTGGGATTTGAGAGACAAGGACTTGGGCACTCCGTGTGCCCATGCCATTGCATTTGGTGCATCGGTTTGAGTTCTCCACGATGATACGTGGAAGTTACAAGTTGAGAAGCTTATTACTCTTGGGTGCTTGGTGCCCTTGAGCTTGTTCCTCTTGGGTGCTTGGGCGCCCTAGACGGTTGGTGGTGTTCGGAGCTCAATCATTGTGGTGTAAAGCTCCGGGCAAGCATCGGGGTCTCCAATTAGGTTGTGGAGATCGCCCCGAGCAATTTGACGGGTACCGGTGACCGCCCCCAAGGGTTGCCAAAGTGTACGGGTTCGGTGACCGCCCCCAAGGGTTGCCATTTGTACGGGTTCGGTGACCGCCCTCAAGGGTCCCTTAGTGGAATCACGGCATCTTGCATTGTGCGAGGGCGTGAGGAGATTACGGTGGCCCTAGTGGCTTCTTGGGGAGCATTGTGCCTCCACACCGCTCCAAACGGAGATTAGCATCCGCAAGGGTGTGAACTTCGGGATACATCGTCGTCTCCGCGTACCTCGGTTATCTCTTAACCGAACCCTTTACTTACGCACTTTACTTTGTGATAGCCATATTGTTTCTTGTCATATATCTTGCTATCACTTAGTTGTTTATCTTGCTTAGCATAAGTTGTTGGTGCCATAGGTGAGCCTAGTTGTTGTAGGTTTTGTGCTTGTCAAATTAACCGCTAGGTTTATTCCGCATTTGTTCAAGCCTAAACCGTAATTATTTTAAAGCGCCTATTCACCCCCCCCCTCTAGGCGACATCCACGATCTTTCACACCATTCCGTTTATTATGACACGCTTCATCATTGTCATATTGCTTTGCATGATCATGTAGTTGACATCGTATTTGTGGCAAAGCCACCGTTCATAATTCTTTCATACATATCACTCTTGATTCATTGCACATCCCGGTACACCGTCGGAGGCATTCATAGAGTCGTATTTTGTTCTAGTATCGAGTTGTAATTCTTGAGTTGTAAGTAAATAAAAGTGTGATGATCTTCATTATTAGAGTATTGTCCCATGTGGGGAAAAAAGGGGGGCAAAGAAGCCCATGAAAAAAAAGAGGAGGCCAAAGAAGCCAAACAAAAAATGAGAGAAAAAGAGAGAAGGGGCAATGCTACTATCCTTTTACCACACTTGTGCTTCAAAGTAGCACCATGATCTTCATGATAGAGAGTCTCCTATGTTGTCACTTTCATATACTAGTGGGAATTTTTCATTATAGAACTTGGCTTGTATATTCCAACAATGGGCTTCCTCAAATGCCCTAGGTCGTCATGAGCAAGCAAGTTGGATGCACACCCACTTAGTTTTCTTTTTGAGCTTTGATACACTTATAGCTCGAGTGCATCCGTTGCATGGCAATCCCTACTCACTCACATCGATATCTATTGATGGGCATCTCCATAGCCCGTTGATACGCCTAGTTGATGTGATACTATCTCCCTCTTTTTGTCTTCTCCACAACCACCGCTCTATTCCACCTATAGTGCTATGTCCATGGCTCACGCTCATGTATTGCGTGAAAGTTGAAAAAGTTTGAGAATACTAAAGTCTGAAACAATTGCTTGGCTTGTCATCGGGGTTGTGCATGATTTGAGTATTTTGTGTGATGAAGATGGAGCATAGCCAGACTATATGATTTTGTAGGGATAAGCTTTCTTTGGTCATGTTATTTTGAGAAGACATAATTGCCTTGTTAGTATGCTTGAAGTATTATTGTTTTTATGTCAATATTAAACTTTTGTCTTGAATCTTATGGATCTGAATATTCATGCCACAATAAAGAAATTTACTTTGATAATTATGTTAGGTAGCATTCCACATCAAAAAATCTATTTTTCTCATTTACCTACTCGAGGACGAGCAAGAATTAAGCTTGGGGATGCTTGATATGTCTCCAATGTATCTATAATTTTTGATTGTTTCATGCTATTATATTATCTGTTTTGGATGTTTAATGGGCTTTAATATGCTCTTTTATATTATTTTTGGGACTAACCTATTAACCGGAGGCCCAATGTCAGTTTCTGTTTTTTGCCTATTTTAGAGTTTTGCAGAAAAGGAATACCAATGGTGCTAGTTGACGATAGTCGGGCGGGGGTAAATAGGAAGTTAGAGTTATGGAGACAAACCTTGGAATCGAAAGGGTTTAGGCTTAGTAGAAGTAAAACCGAGTACATGATGTGCGGTTTCAGTACTACTAGGTGTGAGGAAGAGGAGGTTAGCCTTGATGGCCAGGTGGTACCCCAGAAGGACACCTTTCGGTATTTGGGGTCAATGCTGCAGGAGGATGGGGGTATTGATGAAGATGTGAACCATCGAATCAAAGCTGGATGGATGAAGTGGCGCCAAGCTTCTGGCATTCTCTGTGACAAGAGAGTGCCACAAAAGCTAAAAGGCAAGTTCTACAGGACGGTGGTTCGACCCGCAATGTTGTATGGCGCTGAGTGTTGGCCGACTAAAAGGCGACATGTTCAACAGTTAGGTGTGGCGGAGATGCGTATGTTGAGATAGATGTGTGGCCACACGAGGAAGGATCGAGTCCGGAATGATGATATACGAGATAGAGTTGGGGTAGCACCGATTGAAGAGAAGCTTGTCCAACATCGTCTGAGATGGTTTGGGCATATTCAGCGCAGGCCTCCAGAAGCTCCAGTGCATAGCGGACGGCTAAAGCATGCGGAGAATGTCAAGAGAGGGCGGGGTAGACCGAATTTGACATAGGAGGAGTCCGTTAAGAGAGACCTGAAGGATTGGAGTATCACCAAATCTGTCTTTGTTGTAGTATACGCCGGCCATAACATCTCTCCCCGCCTGCACAAACAGCTCGTCCTCGAGCTGGAAGGCGGGGAAGCACTTGCGGAATTCCTCGAGGTGATCAACGGGCACCAAACACCTCCGCGTCAGTTGGGGCGGGCAGGTCGCCGAGCCCGGCGGCGGCAGTGTCCTCCTCAATGTAGTCCGCAACCTCCAGGTAGAAGAGTCGCGGGCAGACATGGTCGGGCACGTAGGGCTCGTCGCAGTTGAAGCACAACCCTTGGCGGCGGCGCTCGAGTTGCTCGGCCGGGGTGAGCCGGCGGAACGGGCGCGCCGCAGTCGCGGCGAGGGGCGCCGCGGAAGCCTGAGCAGGCCGACCCTGCGCGGGAACTTCTGGCCAGGGTGGCGGCCCGGCGGCCCGGGGCGGTGACGCCTGCTGGATGGCCACCGCGCGGCGCTCGAACGCGCGGGCGTAGTACATGGCCGTCTGGAGGTCATGTGGCCCGCGCATCTCCATGTCCACGCGGATGTGGTCCAGTAGGCCGCCGACGAAGAGCTCTGCCTGCTGACGAGCCGAAACGCCGGGGGCGTGGCACGCCAGTGCCTGGAAGCGGTCGGAGAAGTCTTGCACTGTGGTGAGGAACGGAAGGCGCCCAAGCTCTGCCAAACGGCTCCCGCGTATAGGCGGATCGAAGCGCAAGAGGCGCAGATCGCGAAAACGCTCCCATGGTGGCATGCCGCCCTCGTCCTGCTCGAGGGCGTAATACCACGTCTGGGCGGCGCCTCGTAGATGATAGGAGGTGATCCAGGTGCGGTCAGACGCGAGCGTGTGCTGCCCCCTGAAAAATTGGTCGCATTGGTTGAGCCAATTCAGGGGGTCGACGGTGTCGTCGTAGGTCGCGAACTCTAGCTTGGAGAATCTCGGTGGTGGCTGGGCGTTGACGACAGGCGGGTATGTGTCATCCGCGCGGAACCGCGAGGGCGACGGTGCAGAGTGTGCGAGCTGCAGAGTACCGCCATGGAAAAGGGGCCGTCCACACCATCGTAGGGACCCGCGGCACCCGAGGACCCGCGGCACCATAGATGTCTTAGTATTAATTTGATATGTCAATTAACAGTAGCACATCTCTAACAATGATACTGGAAGAATTGTTGTGTATTTGTAGGAAACACTATATAATGAGCATATAACTTTCTAGATGATTCGCTGGCGCATTGTTCATTTTAAAGCGCAGAAATTACTGGCATTTGTTATGAGCGGTCTTAAATATGTTTGCTTATCTCTCAGATAGAAAACTTTGTTCCTTGCAACGTGTTGATGTCTACCTCTATGCTATTCCAAAGTGAGGATATGTATATGTCTATAACGACATGCACACATCTTTAGCCATAGTATCATCGAGGTGTCTATCAGCAGATGATTATGAGAATCACTAGAAGGTTCACCAGATTTGAAGAAGATGGGGACACATGATGGTGGAGTACAAAAAAGAGGAAGAATACATATTTGAATTCTTGCAAAGTTGTCACAGAAAAGGAGTTCCACTACATTAAGTGATTTCAGGGGTACGATATGGTCGTAGTTGGCAGAGTAGGAAGCATGAGCGAATAACATCATTTTTCATGTCGCAGTTCGCTGAAACAACCATGTAATCAATAGCACTCTATCCTTTTGCTATTCTGTAGCCACCGGAGATAAAGAAGATGGTGGCTTGGTCTGTTTCGGCTAGGTGCTGGAGGCTATTGGGACCGAGATGAAACTAGCGATCCCCTGTTGTAGCTTGTAATATTTTGTATCCTTGTTAAATTTTGCCCTATGCCTTGATTGGTTTGGAGCCGGAGGTGAATTTGAACATTGCCCCAGTATAACTAAATATTTGTTGGCAGAGTTGACATTCATGTTAATGTGTTTCACTTAATGTCTCTTGTTCGCTGTCAGGTCGTAATGGAGAATCATGTGTTGTAACAAAGAGAGTAAAAATAAAGTCGAGGAGCAGACGTGAAGGGTGAAATTAAGGAAATGAATTGTTCTGTAGTTTGCGCTTTGGCTACTGTCAGATTTGTTCGTCAAGAAGACATCCCAAAAACCCAGCCCAATTTTACACCCTTTGACATTAAGCCTTCTCTGCCTGGGTTTGATAGTTGTGCACTATAATAGCATGGTGTTTCGGTCAGAATTTGATGCAAGCGATATATGCGTCCAAGATGTGGCAAGAAGCATATATTGGTGCAAGAATATGTGTAGCCATTAGGAACAACAGCTATGAGTCCATGACTAGCACCAACAATGCTAGAGTAAGGGTGGATGAAGAGAATGGTGGTGGGGCAAGAGGGAAGGGAGAGATATATCACTTTCGCTGCATGCAAGAAAAGGGTGCCTAATGAAACACAAAGGCTGACTTGGAGCAATGCAGCAAGTGGACATGAATGAAAATCATGTACCGCCATCTTCTGCACACATTTTTGAATTAAAACAAATATATAATCATAACACCTACATTTTATTTCGTATCCGTGGCAACGCACGGGCATTCGACTAGTAGAAGGTACATTGTGAATCTACGGCGTCAACCTGCTGGAGTTACTTGTCCTCAGTGATGAGCAGCTGCTTCCTCCTTGGGCTTGGTCATCTGGACAGCCAAAAAAACATGCAACTGTAAGAAGATGGATTGATGGTAAAAAGAGTGAAGAATTGTGATTCAGTGAACAGAAAAGCATATGTACATTATAATACTGCAGACAAGAAAATAACGAGCCTAATATGAAGATAAGTGTTTTTCTTATTGATGGCTGTAAGATGGACTGATGGTAAAAAGAGAGAAGAATTGTGATTCAGTGAACAGAAAACAAGACGTTATTATTCAGCAGTGATACTCGATATTTGACAAGTATGGTTTCATGTATATACAAGTTAGGCAGAGTAATGTATAAGATAAATCGTTTTATATAAAGCATGTCCAACCAATATCCAAAATGCTATCGAGCAGAGCATAGAAACAGAGTCCCAAAAATCTAATTATCTGCTGCGGCGACAGCCACGCGGCAAGCCGGCAGCGGCAGGCTGGGGTGAGGGTTGGGGAGGAGGCAAGTGTTCTCAGGTTATTAACAGGGAAATTGGGTGATTAACATCTCTCCAAAAAGAAAAGGAGAACAACTTAAAATATTGAGTGTGGCAGCAACATCTACTTGTTACTGGAGTCCCAGTTCAAGATGGCCAGAGGCCACTTGGCACCATGGAACCTGCACAATTTCCATCATATATATGAATGAGTTAGGAAGTAAAGTAGATTTGAACTACCCAGCCTCATACATATATATAAAGTGTGCTGCACTGCTGCTACAGAAAGTTTCATAGGCTTTCAAGTGAAGGGATACACGTTGTTCAACTGCCGTGTTTATTTTTTGTTGTTGGGGAAAGCAATAGCTTAATCAGTTCACTTCTCTAATAGTATGAATAGCCTATCACTCAAACAGTCCTTGAGTGCTAATATATTATTGTATTGGTAAAAGAAATATGTCACCACGAAGAGCTTTAACAATTAGCACCATTTTTTATTAGAGAAGTTCAGAGAGAGATTTGAAAAATCTATATTAGAGAAAACTTCAGTGCATACAGAAGTTCTCTCAAGTCTCACTGCAAATATCAAGTGCATACACAAGCTTTGATTTGAGTGGGAATGGTATGAAAGGGGCATATAAGGACAATATACTCAAGAGTTGCATATCTACATAGAAATGATGCTGATCACATAAGTAAATAACAGTGAATAACAAACAATCTGCACTTAAGATCGCGCACACACCAACCAGCACCAAAAAAGTAAAGGGTAAATAACAATCTCACACTATTATCACTAGTGCACAGTTCTTCATAGAAGAAACACTGCCTAATACAGACCTACCTAGGAAATAAAAACATTGTAGGAATAGGTATATCCATATATTTTGAAGATGAACAGCAGCAAATTGATATACTTACACGCACACATGCAGTTTTAATTAATTAAATGAGCAGGCAAAAAAGGCAATTGGAAATCTAGGGGCAGGAGGTAGTGAGAGCAACGCATGAGGGATCGTCAAGATGTAGGGGATGGAGGTGTATCACTTGGTTTCAAAATAAGATGCACACAAAGACAACCACATAAATATAGCAGTGCATAGTACTGAGGAAAATAGGGACATCTCTTTGCCAACATGTATAATTCGGAGCAGCAATAGCGAGCAGAGGAAGATGAGAGGGAGATGGAGATGCTACCTGTCATGGTGGGTCGGCGTGGACGTGCTTGAGCTCGGGGCAGGACCTCTTGGTCGCCCTAGGAGCAGAGCAGCAAACCCCTCATGGCCCTCCTGCTCGCGATGCCGTATAAGCCTGCCACCTAAGAATAGCAAAATATAAGTCTGAACCAGGATATGGATTCAGCAACATAACCATCGTCAACAAGCACACTTCCTTTCATGTAGGTTTAAAATATGAAACAAACTCATGATTCAGTTATATATGATAAAACAGAACATATGGTTCAGTTATAGTCATACCACCTATACAAAGATCAGGCAAAGATATATTTTGACCTGAGGACCAGCATGTCTGCCTCAGCAACTATCTAAAATTATCAAATATGCCAACAATTATTTATTGATGCTTCCCACTAAGCTTCATTAGCTACAGGTGAAATGATGAGAGGTCCGGGAAGAGCTAACACCTCATATAATCAACACACAATGATAATAATAATTAAAAGGATGGGTTAAGTGTGTGTCAGTAGCAACCTCTAGCGACTTGTACCCAAGTGAGATATACTGACTTAATCTCTGTGATTCTTAGATCTAGTCCTGCTCATGTTCTTATGTAAATTAGCTCACCAGTGATGTGGCAATTTGTTTCACTGCATGTAACAAGGTCCAGTTGCGCAGCAAGTTTACCGTCCAACCAAACACCCTCTTACAAGCAGAAATGTATTCACTTATGTAACTAAGCGAAGCCGGCAGTCAGGTTGTTGGTCTGGTACTTGTCGAACTAACAATCTATGGATTTTGCAGTCTAAGTGAGATCACTATATACTAATTGCACACAGTTGCAGCAGCGCCATCCAACCAACGGATGAACGAACCGACCCAGTCAGACCAAGTAGGAAAACAAGCAGATCAGATGGGAGGGGGCTGGTTACCACCCTGGCGCGCTCGCCCTTCTCCTGGATGGCATCATCCTTGAGCACCCTCTCCATCTGCCCAACCACAGAGACGGAGAGAAAAAATGTCAGGAACGCGTCACGCTGAACCAGCCACGGAGAAGAGAACTGACTGGGGGCGGTCGGGCGGGGTACCTCGGGGACGGACGACGGGCCCGACGCAGGGGCGAGGGAGGAGGGACGTCGGGGCGTGGTAGGCGCGGCGTCCCGAGCACGGGATGGCGTCGGCAGGGAGCAAGCAGGCAACAGTCTGGTGACGCGGCCAGGCAGACGAGACGCGTTGGCGTCCCGTGACGGAGGTCCATGGCGTGTGCACGCGGGCAGCCCACCTCACTCTGCTGGGCACCTCCGGTGAGGCACAAGCCGGCGTGCTGGATCTGGGATCTGGCTGCCGCATGTGCTGTTGGGCCTGGGTGCTACTGGGGGTAGGGGGAGAAGGGGAGGTGGAGAGGGTGGGGCGTCGGGCGTGTGGGAGGGGAGGGAGCGGAGGCCGGCGGCGATGCGTAAGGTCGTCGGCGAGTTGGGTGGCGGCGCCGAGGCGGGTGGGTGGGAGGGGAGGAAGGAGTGAACCGGGGAGGCGGTCTGGTTTGGGAAATCGGCAACGGCGCGCGGGAGGCGTGGAGGGAGGAGGAGCAAGCGGAGCAGGAGGGCGTGGGGGAGGCCATGGACGGCGGCGAGCTCCGCTGGAGGGAGGTGGCGGCGGCGATCTCTTTCTCGATCTGGAGGGAGCTGGAGGAAGGAAGGAGACGAGCTCTCTCTCGATCTGGACTGGATGGATGGATGGATTGGGAAAAAAGGAGGCGGGGGGTGGATGCAAAATGACCACGAGAACAGAGCTAGCGTTGGTGTGGAAGAGTTGACTGCCGTTGGATCCTCGAGCATCCGACAGTGTATAATCCATGATCCGCATGGTATGCCCATAGACCAATCAGAACACAGCAAACAATTCAAAGAATTTATGACCATCTAAATTGGTCGAAATCAACGATAAGTTTTTCAGAAAAAACCACTTTTCACTTTTCAGTGCTCAAAATGAGTTTTTTTGTAAAAGACCTACCAAATATTTGTTTAAATGATATCATACTTTGCACAAGTTTACATCTTAGATTGGCAAACAATGTTGCCTAAGAAAATTTTCATTTTCTTTCGACGAAAAAATCATTTTTCATTTTTCGAGTGCCCCAAATGAGGTTTTTTTTTGAAGAACCTATCAAATAATTGTTGCAAAATTGGACCAAATCATTTTTCTAAAATAGTAGGCCATATTTAATTCACAATTGACCAAATGGTTGGGGGTAAAAAGTTTTGATCCACCTCTGGTGAAAAAGACAAATTTCCGCCGATTCAGTAGGAAGCGGGTCAAATTTGAACTGTAGCTGCCTCATAGTTTGCTCTTTATTTTTTCCAAAAATCATTTCTAATTACATAACTATCTATTTAATCAGAGAAACATCAAAAGGTTTCCAAGATTCAACAACTAGATAGGAACGGTCAAGCCCGCCGTTTTGACCGCATTTTGAAACGAGCATAAAAAATTAAAAAAAAATAAAACATTGGAAAACATTCGCATTGTGTCATCATATGTGACCAAGTTACCAGGAAAAATAATAAACTTGTAATACGGCAATTATTTTAAAAAAGTGTTCTCAGAAATGAGCTATCATGCGTGAAGATTCATGGCTTTCAAGCCAAATGATCAATCTTATGGCCACATTCATGGCATAGTTTGTTCAAATGATCTCATATTGTGCACAAGGATGCATCTTCGAATTCCAAACAATGTTGCCTAAGGGATTTTTCATTTTCTTTGCACGGAAAATTCATTTTCCATTTTTCGAGTGCCCTAAATGAGGTTATTTTGTGAAGAACCTACCAAATAATTGTTGCAAAATTGGACCAAATCATTTCTCTAAAATACTAGGCCATATTTAATTAACAATTGACCAAATAGTTAGGTGTAAAAAGTTTTGATCCACCTCTGGTGAAAAAGACAAATTTCCGCCGATTCAGTAGGAAGCGGGTCAAATTTGAATTGTAGCTGCCTCATAATTTGCTCTTTATTTTTTACAAAAATCATTTCTAGGTACATAACTATCTATTTAATCAGAGAAACATCAAAAGGTTTCCAAGATTCAACAACTAGCTAGGAACGGTCAAGCCCGCCGTTTTGACCGCATTTTGAAACGGGCATAAAAATTTCAAAAAAAATCAAAAAATTGGAAAACCTTCGCATTGTGTCATCATATGTGACCAAGTTTCCAGGAAAAATAATAAACTTGTAACACGGCAATTATTTTTAAAAAGTGTTCTCAGAAATGAGCTGTCATGTGTGAAGATTCATGGCTTTTAAGCCAAATGATCAATCTTATGGCCACATTCATGGCATAGTTTGTTCAAATGATCTCATATTGTGCACAAGGGTGCATCTTGGAATTCCAAACAATGTTGCCTAAGGGAGTTTTCATTTTCTTTGCACGGAAAATTCATTTTTCATTTTTTGAGTGCCCCAAATGAGGTTTTTTGTGAAGGAACTATCAAATAATTGTTGCAAAATTGGACCAAATCATTTTTCTAAAATACTAGGTCATATTTAATTTACAATTGACCAAATGGTTGGGTGTAAAAAGTTTTCATCCACCTCTGGTGAAAAAGACAAATTTCTGCCGATTTAGTAGGAAGCGGGTCAAATTTGAATTGTAGCTGCCTCATAGTTTGCTCTTTATTTTTTCCAAAAATCATTTCTAGGTACATAACTATCTATTTAATCAGAGAAACATCAAAAGGTTTCCAAGATTGAACAACTAGCTAGGAACGGTCAAGCCCGCCGTTTTGACCGCATTTTGAAACTGGCATAAAAATTTCAAAAAAAAAATCAAAAAATTGGAAAACCTTCGCATTATGTCATCATATGTGACCAAGTTTCCAGGAAAAATATTAATTGTAACACAACAATTATTTTAAAAAAGTGTTCTCGGAAATGAGCTATAATGCGTGAAGATTCATGGCTTTCAAGCCAAATGATCAATCTTATGGCCACATTCATGGCATAGTTTGTTCAAATGATCTCATATTGTGCACAAGGGTGCATCTTGGAATTCCAAACAATGTTTCCTAAGGGAGTTTTCATTTTCTTTGCACGGAAAATCCATTTTCCATTTTTCGAGTGCCTGAAATGAGGTTTTTTTGTGAAGGAACTACCAAATAATTGTTGCAAAAATGGACCAAATCAATTTTATAAAATACTAGGCCATGTTTAATGCACAATTGACAAAATGGTTGGGTGTAAAAAAAATTATCCACCTTTGGTGAAAAAGACAAATTTCCGCCGATTCAGTAGGAAGCGGGTCAAATTTGAACTGCAACTGGCTTATAGTTTGCTCTTTATTTTTTCCAAAAATCATTTCTAGGTACACAACTATCTATTTAAGCATAAATACATGGTTTGGTGGTGATACGCCCAGGGCCCCGACTCCAAAGCGCGTAGACTCGCATGCCCGCCGCGTGGTCACCGCGTGACCGTGGCGTTGCCATGCGTTCTGGGAAGCCTAGGCATGTCTAGTAGGTTTGGCACTCCCCAGGTAGATGCTTGGAAGAAAATAACAACAGAAGAATCTCACGAGGAGACCGAACAATGCTCAAACATGAATTAGCACCCAAGTGTTTGATTAGTGGTACGGGAAATGCACATGGCCAGTGGGCCTGAGTTTTAGCCGAGGATGATCATCTACTAAGGACACTATCTTGGAAAATTTGCAGCTCAAATGGAGGAGCCTAGGTGTCACTTGCTTTTGCAACATACCACACTGGACAGAAATATGAATGTTGAAGCCGCACTCACATGTATTGTTAGATGGGGCTCAAATTTTGTGGAGAGCAATGATTTGGGAATATAGAAGATGTGGCAAAAATTCAGCTCATTAGGATATGCCTAGCTAGTACTTCCTTCACAACAGTTCGAGTTGAACAAAAACTTTGGAAATTTGCCGAGGAAGATTTACCAGGCAAATGGAGTTGAATATTGCCATGAGGCAATGATTTGAATAGTAAAGAATGCCCAATTTTTTGGGGAAATTTGGGAATGATAGAAATATAGGTTGCTTCACAACCTAGGGCAAAAATTGACACATGGACATGACACAAAGGCAAAACTGATGAGGTGGCCCCTAGTCATAGCAATCCACCACAACTTACAAGGTTATGACCATCTATATTGGTTGTGATCAGCTAGAAATAAGGCAGTGGATCAGTGTTGTCTACTTTATGACCATTTCGTGTAAGGAAATTATGACCTTTATGGCCAAAATGGTCGATATAGTTGAGGGTTTGGAGCCCCCGAGCAGCTTTTGACCAATTGGTCTCAAATGGTCGTAGATCTATGACCAATTCTTCTAGGGTCACTGACAGAAGGTCGCTAGTTGACATATTTCTTGTAGTGGTGGAGGTGATACGATACCGGGGCACCTCGCCCAAGCTTGGCGTAAGCCAAGGGGAGTGCCCATACCCGATAGTCAATTTTCTTTCTGTGATGAAGAAGGAGGTGGTGGTGATGAAGTGGCGATCTTGTCCTCGGGTTTCCATGGCAGAGGTTCACCATCATAGGAAGAGGAATGAGTCTCACGGGTCCTGCAACTGGCAGCTAAACTCATACCTTTAAACCTTGCCTCATATTCAAAGACTTGGTTTTGGAGATCGTAGATCTGGCTTTGGAGGAAGTTGATTTGCTAGTTGAAGGTGAAGACGATGTCCTTCATGGACTTGCCATCCACCTTGAGATCACAGGTAAAGTCCGTGATCATGAGGTGATTGGCATTGAGTCCACGCTCCACCATCCCCTTGCACCGGAAGACCTCCTGCTCCATAGCCTCAAGCCTGGCCTCCATGGTTCCCGTCCCCTTGGGACCTTGCACATCGCGGATGTGAAGCACCCCCTCATGCATCTGGATGACCTGAAGGTGCTGCAGCACCTCCCGCAAATATGGGTTGATGACGTTCTTGAAGAACTTGTCCTTGGAGGAGCTTGAAGCGGCCATGGTAGATGGGATCTGTCAGAAAACAGCAAGGAAAAGAAAACAGAAGATTTCTCCGTGATATGGTGGTCAATAGGTTTGGGGGTATATAAAGATTTTTTATCTCGGGAAACAAGCAAACGGAAGAAAAACGGAGTCCGGAAGGTACCCGAGGTGGGCACAACCCACATGGGCGCGCCTGGCCCCTGGTGTCTTATGCCCGCCAAGGTCACCTTCCCGGTAGTTTCTTATTTTCCTAATTTTTGTTATATTCCAAAACAGATAGAAATTTTTTTTGCAGATTTTTTGGAGTCCGTTTACTTACCGTATCATGTACCTCCTCTTTTTCATGATTCTAGAGTGTTCCGGAAGGTTTCTTTTATGTGTTCTTCCGGTGTCATAGTTTGGATAATATTGCTTTCAACATTAATGGGCGTACTTGAGATATAATGTTTTATTCATTGCCCATTAACAACCTTCGGGTTAGTACCTTCGGCATTATTTATTTTGATAGCTCCAGATCGATAAACCTCCTCGATAACATATGGTCCTTCCCATTTGGAGAGGAGTTTTTCTGCAAAGAACCTGAAACGACAGTTGTACAAAAGAACAAATTCTCCAACTTTGAACTCACGGTTTTGGATTCTTTTATCATGCCATCTTTTATTTTTTTTAAATAATTTGGCATTTTCATAAGCTTGGGTTCTCCATTCATCTAATGAGCTAATATCAGATAACCTCTTCTCACCAGCAAGTTTGAAATCATAGTTGAGTTCTTTAATTGCCCAATAAGCTTTATGTTCTAACTCAAGAGGCAAATGACAAGCTTTTCCATAAACCATCTACCCATAGGATTTTTATATGATGTTCTATAAGTCCAAAGTGCATCATCTAATTTCTTAGACCAATTCTTCCGGGACCTATTGACAGTCTTTTATAGAATTAATTTTATTTTTCTATTGCTAAGTTTAACTTGACCACTAGACTAAGGATGATAGGGTGATGCAATTCTATGGTTAACATCGTACTTGGCAAGCATTTTACGAAAAGCACCATGAATAAAGTGTGAACCACCATCAGTCATTAAATATCTAGGGACTCCAAACCTTGGGAAAATAACTTCCTTAAGCATTTTAATAGAGGTGTTGTGATTAGCACTACTAGTTGGAATAGCTTCTACCCACTTAGTAACATAATCAACAGCAACCAAAATATGAGTATACCCATTAGATGAAGGAAAAGGTCCCATGTAATCAAATCCCCAAACATCAAATGGTCCAATAGCAAGTGAATAATTCATAGGCATTTCTTGACGCTTAACGATATTACCTATTCTTTGACATTCATCACAAGATAAGACGAACTTACGAGCATCCTTGAAGAGAGTAGGCCAATAAAACCCAGATTGCAATACCTTGTGAGAAGTTCTGTCTCCCGCATGATGTCCTCCATAAGCTTCGGAGTGACATTTCTGTAGGATTTGTCCCTGTTCATGCTCAGGTACACAACGTCTAATAATACCATCTACTCCTTCTTTATAAAGATGTGGGTCATTCCAGAAGTAATGTCTTAAATCATAAAAGAATTTTTTTTCTTTTTTTGGTATGTGAAACTAGGTGGTAAATATTTAGTAACACTGTAATTAGCATAGTCAGCATACCAAGGAGTGTTATGAGAAACATTTATTGCAGCTAACTGCTCATCAGGAATACTATCATCAAGAACATTTTCAAGCCTAGACAAGTTATCAGCTACGGGGTTCTCCGCTCCTTTTCTATTAGTGATATGCAAATCAAATTCTTGTAGCAAGAGAACCCAATGAATAAGTCTAGGTTTAGCATCTTTCTTTTCCATAAGATATTTTATAGTAGCATGATCAGTGTGAACAATAACTTTTGAATCTACAATACAAGATCTGAATTTATCACAAGCAAACACCACTACTAGGAATTCTTTTTCAGTAGTAGCATAATTTCATTGTGCACCGTCTAGAGTTTTACTAGCATAATGAATATCATTTAGTTTCTTATCAACTCTTTGTCCTAGAACAACACCAACAGCATAATCACTAGCATCACTCATAATTTCAAAAGGCAAGTTCCAATCAGGTGGTTGAATAATAGGTGCAGAAATTAAGGCTTTCTTGAGTGTTTCCAAGGCTTCTAAACAATCATCATAAAAAACAAAAGGAATATCCTTTTGCAAAAGATTTGTAAGAGGCCTAGAAATTTTAGAAAAGTCTTTGATAAATCTCATATAGAAACCAGCATGACCAAGGAAACTACGGATACCTTTGATATCTTTAGGCATGGCATTTTCTCAATTGCATCAACCTTAGCTTTGTCCACCTCAATACCACTTTCAGAAATTTTATGGCCCAAAACAATACCTTCGTTAACCATAAAGTGTCACTTCTCCTAATTCAAGACAAGATTTGTTTGCTCACATCTCTGCAAAACTCGATCGAGATTGCTTAAACAATCATCAAAAGACTTCCCATAAACAGAAAAGTCATCCATGAAAACCTCAACAATCTTTTCACAAAAGTCAGTGAATATAGCAATCACACATCTTTGAAAGGTAGCAGGTGCATTGCATAAACCAAAAGGCATGCGCCTATAAGCATAAGTTTCAAAAGGACAAGTAAAAGTGGTTTTTTCTTGATCAGCTTGAGAAACAGGTATTTGTGAAAAAACAGAATATCCATCAAGGAAGAAAAAATGTGTGTGCTTAGATAATCTTTCTAGCATTTGATCAATAAAAGGCAAAGGGTAATGATATTTTCTAGTTTCTTTGTTTAATTTCCTAAAATCAATTACCATTCTATAGCCTGTAACAATTCTTTGTGGAATAAGTTCATTCTTATCATTAGGAACAATAGTAATACCTCCCTTCTTAGGGACAAAATGAACGGGACTTACCCATCTACTATCAGCTATAGGATAGATTATACCTGCTTCCAGAAGTTTTAATATTTCCGCTCTTACCACTTCTTTCATCTTCGGATTTAACCGACGTTGGTGATCAACAATGGGTTTAGCATCAAGTTCCATATTAATCTTGTGCTGACATAGAGTGGGACCAATGCCCTTAAGATCATCAAGAGTATAATCTAAAGCAGCTCGGTGCTTCCTTAGAACTTCCAGTAATCTTTCTTCTTCATGTTCTGAAAGGTTAGCACTAATAATAACATGATATATCTTCTTCTCATCAAGATAAGCATATTTCAAAGTGTCTAGCAATTGCTTTAATTCAAACACAGGATCACCTTTAGGTGGAGAAGGACCTCCTAGAGTTTCAATAGGAAAATTGTGTTTAAGCAAAGGACGTTGTTCAATGAAAATCTTATCTATTTCATTTCTCTCATGCATATGTAAATCATTTTCATGGTCTAGCAGATATTGTTCTAAAGGATCAGTAGGAGGTACATCAATAGAAGCAAGACCAATTATTTCATCCTTACTAGGAAATTCTTTTTATGAGGTTTTCTACTAAACTTGGAAAAATTAAAATCATGAGTCTCATCACCAAAGCTAACACCAACAGTTTGTTTCTCACAATCTATTTTAGCATTAACGGTGTTCAAGAAGGGTCTACCAAAGATAATGGGACAAAAGTCATCTTGTGGGGAGCCGAGAATAAGAAAATCAATAGGATATTTTATTTTCCCACACAAGACTTCAACATCTCTAACAATCCCAAGTGGTGTGATGGTGTCTCTATTAGCAAGTTTAATAGTAACATCTATGTCTTCTATTTCAGCGAGTGTTATGTCATTCATAATTTCTTGATATAAGGTAAAAGGAATAGCACTCACGGTAGCACCTATGTCACATAAACCATGATAACAGGGATCTCCAATTTTAACTGAGACAACAGGCATGCCAACAACGGGTCTATGTTTATCCTTTTTATTGGGTTTGGCAATTCTAGCAGCTTCATCACAGAAGTAAATAACATGCCCATCTATATTTTCAACCAGGAGATCCTTAACCATAGCAACACTAGGTTCTACCTTGATTTGTTCAGCTAGTTTAGGTGTTCTAATATAACTTTTGTTGACCATAGATGAAACTTTAGCATGTTCCTTTATCCTAATAGGGAAAGGTGGTTTTTCAATATAAGCAGTAGGAACAACTGGATCAACATTATAAATAATAGTTTCATCTTTATCTATTACCGGTTCTTTAATTTCTTTTTTAATAGGTGGGTGATGTTTAAACCACTTCTCTTTAGGGAGATCAACATGAGTAGCAAATGATTCACAAAAGGAGGCTACTATCTCAGAGTCAAGTCCATATTTAGTGCTAAACTTTTGAAAAGCATCGGTATTCATAAAAGATTTAACACAATCAAACTTAAGCTTAATACCTGACTCTTTACCTTCGTCGAGTTCCCAATATTCAGAGTTGCATTTAATTCTTTCTAAGAGATCCCACCGGAATTCAATAGTCTTCTTCATAGAAGAACCATCACAAGAAGTATCAAGCATGGATCGATCATTGTGAGAAAGCCGAGCATAAAAATTATGAATAATAATTTCTATTGAGAGCTCATGATTGGGGCATGAATATAACATTGACTTAAGCCTCCCCCAAGCTAGAGTGATACTTTCTCCTTCACGAGGCCAAAAATTATATATATAATTCCGATCATGATGAACTAGATGCGTAGGATAATTTTTTGGTGAAACTCCAATTTCAATCGATTCCGGTTCCAAGATCCAATATCATCGCATAGCCTATACCATGCCAATGCTTTTCCCTTCAAAGATAAAGGGAAAACCTTATTCTTAGTTTCATCTTTGGATAAACCTGCAAGCTTAAACAATCCACAAATTTCATCCACATATATCAAGTGCATATCAGGATGTTCGGTTCCATCTCTTGCATAAGGATTGGCTAGCAGTTGCTCTATCATACCCGAAGGAATTTCATATTCAATATTTTCAGTAGGTGCAGTAGGTTGAGGGGTAACTAATTGTGGTTCCGGTCGAGGTGAAGATATCCTGAACAAACCCCTCAAAGGATTCTTCTCCATAGTAACAAGTGACAATAAATTTCAGCACGTAGTAATAATTTTTCCTTACCGATTTCCACTTACCAAGAGCGCTTCACTCCCCAGCAACGGTGCCAGGAAATAGCCTTGATGACCCACAAGTATATGGGATCAATTGTTGCCTTTTCGATAAGTAAGAGTGTCGAACCCAAGGAGGAGCAGAAGGAAATGACAAGTGGTTTTCAGCAAGGTAATGTCTGCAAGCGCTGAAATTGTAAGTAACAGAGTAGTTTGATAGCAAGATAATTTGTAATGAGCAAGTAACGATAATAGTAAAAAAAAAGTGCAGCAAGGTAGCCCAATCCTTTTGAGGCAAAGGACACGCCAAAATGGTCTCTTATAATAAGCAAAGTGTTCTTGAGGGTAAACGGAAATTTCATCTAGTCACTTTCATCATGTTGGTTCGATTCGTGTTCGCTACTTTGATAATTTGATATGTGGGTGGACCGGTGCTTAGGTGCTTTTCTTACTTGAACAAACCTCCTACTTATGATTAACCCTCTTGCAAGCATCCGCAACTACGAGAAAAGTATTAAGAATAAATTCTAACCATAACATTAAACTTTTGGATCCAATCGGTCCATTACGGAATAACGCATAAATTAGGATTTAAGCTTCTGTCATTCTCGCAACCCATCATTTAATTACTACTCCACAATGCATTCCCTTAGGCCCAAATATGGTGAAGCGTCATGTAGTCGATGCTCACATGACACCACTAATAGAATCACAACACACATACTATCAAAATATCGAGCACATATCAAGTCCACATAATTACTTGCAACAAGATTTCTCCTGTGACCTCAAGAACAAAAGTAACTACTCACAAATGATAATCATGCTCAAGATCCGAGGGGTATTAAATAGCATATTGGATCTGAATATATAATCTTCCAACAAATAAACCGTATAGTAATCAACTACAAGATGTAATCAACACTACTAGTCACCCACAAGTACCAATTTGAGGTTCCGGTACAAAGATTGAACACAAGAGATGAACTAGGGTTTAAGAGGAGATGGTGTTGTTGAAGATGTTGATGGAGATTGCCCTCCCCAATATGGGAGAGTTGTTGGTGATGATGATGACGATGGTTTCCCCCTCCGGAAGGGAAGTTCCCCCCGACGGAATTGCTCCACCCGAGGGAAAAAGTGCTCCTGCCCAAGTTCCACCTCGAGACGGCGGCGCTCCGTCCCGAAAGTCCTCTCCTTATTTTTTCTAGGTCAAAATGACTTATATACCAGAAGAGGGGCACCAGAGGTGGGCTGTGCTGAGCACAACCCACCAGGACGCGCCCGGGGAGCCAGGCGCTTTGGTGTCTTGTGCCCACCTGTTGGGCCCCCTCTTGTAGTTATTTGCTCCAATATTCTTCAAATATTCCATAAAAATTCTCCATGAAGTTTCAGCTTGATTGGAGTTGTGTACAATAGGTAGCCTGACATAGCTTTTTCAGGTCCAGATTTCCAGTTGCTGGAATTCTCCCTTTTTGTGCGAACCTTGCATATTATGAGAGAAAATGCATTAGAATTACTCCAAAAAGCATTATTATGCATAAGAGCATTATAAATAACAGTAGGTAAACATGATGCAAAATGGATGTGTCAGCGTCATGTTTTTCAAGCACGTATTTTATTTTTCTATAGTTGATAACCTACTAAATGACGCGTTTGTGGTTGACTATTGCCACGTATTCCCTTGAAATCTCTGCTCATTCCTTATAAAAGGCTTGAGAATCTATCTATCTATTATATAATTAAAATAAGAGTCAAACAAACTTTCACGTTCGTCCACATATGCTAATATTTTATACACCGTTTGATTAAAATAACAATGGCTGAGATTTAAAAGATTTTACGTAACATGTTAATATGTACATACCAACATTTATTGAACAACCATGTTGTCACGTTATATGCAAGCAACATAGGGTACGTGAACGGAAAGAATAAAAAAAGACATGCCTGTTTGTAAGTTTCAATTTGTGACCAGGATAGCAATAGGAAAGTCATGATTTAATCCGGATAGACGTCATGTTAAAAAAGCGGATCGTGATGAGATTAGAATAGCAAGTCACGGAAGACCACGTACCCTCACATGCATGTATAGCAATAAACAATTCGTTTTTAGTTAAAACTAGAATCGGATACGTTCCTTAAAAAATACTCTTGCCGGGCCGAAGTGAGAGTCCAAAAACATTCTTTTCAGGGAGATTTCAAGATCTAATCGACAGGAACAGGTTTCAATTTCGGAGTAGCAGCGTATTAAATAACCCGAGAGAGGTGCTAACGAGAAGAACATGTATGCGCACCTACAAAAAGAGGAGCAGCAACTTAAGCCAACTTTTATTATTAATATATTTTTGTTGAATTTTTCTGTATGTTTTTTAAAATATAATTTATACTAATAAAATGCATATAAACCTATATTTATCCCGGAAAAGTTAGTCCTAAATCATGCAAAGCGAATGCTACCCTGACAACTAATCTATTATATTATTAAAATGAGTGACAAATAAGTCCGGCCGATTAGAACAATTACGGTTGAGATTTAAAGTTGTTACTTAACACGCCTCGCTAATAATGGTCGAGATTTAAGGACTCATGGCTTCACAAAAAAAACTTCCATCTTTTTCTATACTATACCTTCTCTATTTAGAAAAAAGGAATGTAATTCGAAATATTTGCACCATTGATTTAATTTACTATGGCTGTGACTTCAAAGATGTATATGTTTATGCACAATTGTAGTTACGTGCCATAGTTCCAATCCAAAAAAATTACCATAATTTTCAAGCACACGTACTATTGTAAATACATGAAAAAAAAGGGTTTATGGCTGTCTAAGCACACAAGCGTGGACATAAAAAAATAGCGTGGACATTAGAATTATAAATCGGACAGGAATAGAAAAGTGGAGTTTGTACTGTTGACTAATTCTATCATGTGGTCTTCCATAGAAAATTGATCATATCACGTACCGGTAGATACTAAAGGGAAGCCAGAAAACTTTCCCTCAATTAGAATCCCTCCGTGACTTTCAATTCATTGGAAATCTGAAATTTGCTTCCGGCCAACTCTCCCTTATTATTTTTTGCGAATAACTCTCACATTTAATACCTTTATTCTTTAGGCCAATTTTCCCCTTTTTGTCAAATCATAATTTTTTTTCTTTATGTACAGCAATACAGTCGATGCCAGGTCATGGCCACGCCTGTACACTTTCTGAAATGCACATGAAAAGCAACACATTTTCTTTTCTTTTTTTATCAGAAAAGCAACACATTTTCCATTACATGGGAGTGTTTAAATAATCAGCGGTAAGTTGGTCCGGCGTTCGCACGTGTCATACCAGTAGAAAACTTAAGTTGGTCTGGTGTTTGCATGTGTCATACCAATGGAAAACTTACATACTCTCTATGTATGATCCAACTCTAAAAAGAACAACAAGATGTGATGTATCATGATCTCGCAAAAAAGAAAGATGTGATGTATCACTTTCACAGAGTTTTAAGTCACTAGGTTCGTCCACATATGCAAAAATATAGACACCACTTCATCGTGGTTGGTCCAGAATATAACAAAGTGGATGATGTTTTTTAGAGAAGTTCATAATATGTACAAATGGAAGGTTAAACAGTGTATCAGAAGAATAATACGGTTCTAATTTATATGTGAATTTCGAATAAAATTAGAAAGGTTTTCATATAAAGTCTGTATGAAGTAAAAAGAAGAACTAATTAGTCTGGGAATTCTGTCAATGAAAATTAATGGTCACATTTCCATAGGAAATTCAACTGAAATTTAATATTTTAAATAATTGCTAAAAGAAACAGAGTTGGGATTAATAAATGTTGGTAATAACTAATACAAGGTTAGGAATTAGTGATTGTCACAGCTTGACAGTAGAGAAAGAGATCGACCAGAGGAATAGAAATGAGGGCAGACATGCATGATTTTAGCAAGACACTTAATTCATTATATATAAAATTAGTAGAGAAGTGGTTGACCAAAAAAGTCATAGTTTAGAAGGAATGAGCAAGCGCCATGCAATATCTTTTGCAAAAAGAATTGTTGGACTGATGCTAATGTGCTATGTTGCAAACGGGTGTATAACACGAAGTAAACAAAGAAATGCCGCAGATGGAACAACAATGGTTGCAAATCAATAAATCATATCAAATGTGACAAGTTGTTAAACTTGTGTAGATGGTCATGATATAAGAATGCCAATATATAGCAAGAGTCATTGAGAGAGAATGCCTTAGCTTTGATAAATATACACCAACAAGCACATTGCACAAGATGACAAACACAAAGATGTAGTTTGAGAAAGATGTGTATGGACACAATCTCAAGGAATTTCACAAATAGGATAATAACAACAAATGAAATGTGTCCAATTTGAGAATGGATGAAGAGATCACTCAACCTTTTGTTAAAACCATAAATAATAAATTTAGTCTTTGATAGAAGATTCTCTAAATTGTTGATATCAAGATAGACAACCATAAAACTGAAGGTCCTTCATGATGGTTAGATGTGGACGTGTTTTGTCTACTCGAGTTCTCTAACGAAATTTAATGTGAGGTCCTATTTATTATATGTTGACAGTTACCTTAGAATTTTATAAGTACTCACGAATATCCTAATGTACATAGGGCTTGCTTAGCCAATAAGTTGTTCATTTACAAGGTTCAATAATTGGTTTAAACTAAAGTTCATTAAGAACACAAGGTCAATAAGGAAATTGAGCCAATCCATAAACATTATTTATGGGAAAATTACCCAATCAAAAGACTAACACATTTGTGGAAAGATTTCCATCTATGTAAAGTATTTTATCATCGGGATATTACCAACAATATAAAACATACAAAAACACATATTTGGTAAATCTAGCCACGCAAATGCGTGGGTCACACTGCTAGTTTACTAAATACCACGAGTATGGTTTTTCTAGACCATTTTTGTGCACCTTTTCATGCACCGACTGTTCGAATTTGAATTATGTGCATTAATGCCTAGAATATACACATAATCCCCTAATATGGTAAATGAGCCCAAAAATGCCAAATTTGAACACATTGCATTCGAGGGGGTACGTTGATTGTAGAAAAAACTGAATGACAAGCTGAAGGAAATTTGGATTCCCGACCCCTTCAATCTTGCTGATTTCCCCCTCGAAACCATGAAAATTCCTCGGTGATGGTTCAATTTATGAATGGCGTGGACGACGACATAAGCCAAACCTTCTCAAATTTGTACCAGGGCATGGTGAGGCCATACCATGGCACCATGCCAGCCGTCATGTTTTTCAAGCATGTATTTCATTTTTCTACAGTTGAAAAACCAATAAACGACGTGTTTGTGGTTGACTATTGCCACACATTTTCGTGAAATATCTGCCCATTCCTTGTAAAAGGCATGAGAATTTACTAAATAGCACGATCATGGTTTTCCAGACCTTTCTCGTGCAACTTTCATGCACCGATTGTTTGAATTTTAATTATGTGCATTAATGCCTAGAAAATGCACATAATCCCCTAAATATTGTAAATGAACCCGGAAAAGTGCCAAATTTGAACACGGTGATTTGCAGGGTTTATGTTCATCGCAGAAAAAAAACTCATGGACAAAGGACAAAGGAAATTTGGATTCTTCTTCAATCTCGGTGATTTACTATCGCACACGATTCATCTCCGTCGCTTCTGCGAACCATGTGTGTTCACCCTCACATGCAAAAGGAAAAAAGAAAACCCTCGCCCACTTCATCCCCACCCACTCACCGCAGACTCCTCTGCAACTCTGCACCTCATCAACTTATATCACGGCGGCCACCCTAAGCTCGACGGTTGTTGTCGGCGGGCGGAGGTAGCGCTCCAAACGGCACGGGGATTTCGCCCCTACCGCTTTTCGCCGCCTATCTGCACCGACATTCTAGACTCTGGTCGATTGGGGTTTTCTGCGGGATTGGGCCGGGGATTTTTTTCATGGAGAAGGTAATCAACTTCGTGAAATATTCACTCATCTCTTATCGCACTCCATCCGTCGCTGTTAATCAACCGGCGAAATCGCCGTGGATTCATTTTTTCTAGCTGATTCGAGGGTTTTCATTCATGTGTCCACAGTGCAAGCACAAATCGGGCAAGTGCGGTCGCCGCCAGTCGGAAACGAAGTTCTATCTCACCTCCGGATGACTTCAGGGAGTGCTCGGTATGTTCAATCTCAACCTACCACGGTTGGCATGGCCTAAATTTGTGAACATATATCTTCTGTTGCTACATTTGGATAAAAGGTACGGTGCCACGTGCAGCCTAGATGTCGAAGCCGAATCCCCCCCTATATTAGGCAAATATATGATGTATTGTTCATTTAGTTACTCCTGTTGAGATTTTGCCGAGCATCGCTTTGGAGGCCATGGCGCGAGCCCAACTCCTGTTGAGATTTCCGTCGGCGGCTGATCAGATGGATGAGTGGAGAGCCACCATTCAGAGCTTGATTGGTTTCACTGAGGCGGGAGGATCACAGCAAGCAGGCCCGCCACGACCTCCACAGGCGGCGATAACGGCCCGAGCCGCTGGCTGTACCGAAGGGGCCACCCCCACAGCGCAATCCCCTCCGCAGCAACCAGCGCAGGGGCCGCAGCCAGAGCCACGCGACCAAGAACCCGACGATGTATCGATGGCTTCATCCGATCCTCGGGCACGTCGAGACCAGTGACGAGTCCTAGAAGACAGGCGGAGGGAAGACGCGCGCATCACCATCGAATGACACCTCAAAACGCGCTGCCAGTCCGGCAGGAGCAATGGCCCCGACGTCGACTAACCCATGCCCGGTGGAGACGGGTACCTGCCTTTCGAGGTAGGGTGCCCCGCCTTCACTCGCAAGCTGCGGCAAGTCCGTTGGCCATCTGCCCGTATGTTAAAGACATAGATACCGGAAAAGTACGATGGAAGATTGAACCCGGCAGAGTTCTTGAGCATCTACACCATCGTTGTTCAAGCCGCCGGAGGAAGAGATGAGAAGGTATTCGCCAGCTGCTTCCCTTTGGCACTCAAGCCAAACGTGAGGTCGTGGCTGATGCACTTGCCGGAGAACTCCATCTCGACTTGGGCTGACCTGTGCCATGAGTTCGTTGGTGCCTTCACGGGAGGCCATCAAGAACTAGGGCGGCCCAGTGACTTGCAGCTCCTCCCGCAGAAGGAAGGTGAGAGTTTGCGG
This sequence comes from Triticum aestivum, assembly GCF_018294505.1. NCBI lineage: Eukaryota > Viridiplantae > Streptophyta > Magnoliopsida > Poales > Poaceae > Triticum > Triticum aestivum. The sequence continues at coordinate 123,270,269 of NC_057808.1, forward strand.
AAGTACATGCAGAGGTTCAGCCGGGTGCATAGAAACATTCCAGACATCCACCCGGCAGCTGTGATAGCTGCATTCCAATCCAACATGCGCAACCGCAGGATACGTTCCAAGATGAACGTCCAGTTGCCCAAGACTATGAATGAGTTGTACACTCTGGTAGATAAGTGTGCCCAAATAGAGGAGGGGAGGCGACTCCCCGGTGAAAAAGATGGTGTCGACATCGACTCAGAGGATGACGACGACACCACCAATCGGAAGAAGAACAAGAAACGCAACAAGAAGCGCAAGGATAAAGCAATGCTGGCTGTTAAAGGATCGAGCACTCCTAGTACCGGCAAGAAGGCCAAGGCCGAGGCTCCCGACAAGGAAGTTGCCGCGTGCACCGATTGTCGGGAAGTCGCGGCTGCCGAGAAGGCTGTGAGGGCTGACGGACGTGTATTGCAAGATCCATCGGGCCAAGGGCCACGATCTTCAAGAGTGTCATCAGGTTGAGCAACTCGTCAAGAAGTAGAGGGCTGAGTATGAGAGGCGTGACAAAGAGAAAGACCAAGATGGCGTTGGCAGGAAGGGCCGAGGCGACAGAGGAGGTCGCCCCGGCAAGGCCCCTCAGTATCAAGGGAAACCCGCCAGAGGCCATGAGAAGAAGGAATGCGATGACGAGAGTGATGAAGGAGATGAAGACGAAACTAGTGAGCAGGAGTTCCAGAAAGCCACTGATGCCCTATGCATTGATGGAGGCGCATCCTTGCACTCCTCTCACCGCCAGCTTAAACAGTGGGCGCGTGAGGTCAATGTCGTGGAGCCAGCGGCAGATTCTCGGAAGCTACTCAAGTGGTCCCGCACGCCCATCATCTTTGATGAAGAGAATCACCCTGACTGCACCACCGTGGTAGGGTGTTTGCCGTTGTTGGTTTCACCAATGATCCGCAACCTCAAGGTCACAAAGATGTTGGTTGACGGCGGGGCCGGGTTGAATCTGATTTCTCCCAAGGTCATCAGCAAGCTCCAGATAGCAGATGAATAACTCAAGGTTACTGGTACTTTCCAAGGGATCAACCTCGGCAGGAGTCGTCCTAAGGGGAAGATCACATTGCCGGTAATGATCGGGGGGGGGAGTTAAACTACTGGACTGAGAAGATCATGTTTGATGTGGTTGACCTCCCCTTGCCATACAATGGAATCCTTGGTCGCCCAACCCTGGCAAAATTCATGGCGGCATCCCACTATGCCTACAACATGCTAAAGATGCGAGGGCCAATGGGTGTTATTTCCATTCCATTGGACGAGAAGGACGCAATCATATGCGTGGATAAGATGTACCGAGAAGCAGTCGCTGTAGAGGCCGCGGAAGCTACCGCCCCCACCAAGTAAAGCAAGAAAGGGAAGAAAGCTAGCAAGGATACCAACAAAGAATCCGGGAAGCACGCCTCTTCGGAGTGCGGTACGCCTGTCGATGACTTGCCGAACAGTTCCAATAGCAAGAGATCAAAGGTTGCTACACCCATTGTGAACAAGGTCCCGGCAGGGTTGGTTGGCGTTGATGGTACATTTACTATCAGTGCCTCCCTTGATGACAAATAGGAAAGCGCGCTCATTGCCTTCCTGTGGAAGAATGTCGATGTGTTTGCTTGGCAACCATCTGACATCCCCGGTGTTCCCAGGGAGGTAATCGAGCACCATCTTGCCGTCTACCCACATGCCCGGCCCATCAAACAGAAGGTCCAAAGCAAGCCTTGGAGTGGTAGCAGTTTATTGCCGAAGAAATCAAGAAACTTGAGGCAACTGGTTTGGTCAGAGGAGTATTGCATCCAACGTGGTGTAGGAGATATGCCCTAGAGGCAATAATAAATGATATTATTTATCTCCGAGTTCATAATTATGTTTATGTTCCATGCTATAACTGCTATGGTTCTCGAGTCTGCAATAACCACGAGGCTCGGAGGAAGACTCATATGCACGTGTGGAATAATAAACGGTAAAATGTATTCCTAGTCTGGCCTCTAAGACTAGCTCAAGTGTTGCATGATGGTTATGTTTTCCTGATCATGGGCATGTCTATGTAGCAACCTTGAGGGCACAATGTTAAGAGAACATTTGTGTTGAATCGACCCGGCATGATGTTATGCTAAGAGATTCATTCGTCACAAGTTAATGGTACATAACACAGAGATGGTTAACGTTTGCATGATTCCTTAGACCATGAGAGTATCGAGTTTCTTCATGCTTGCTTCATGAACTTTGGGGTTTGTTAAACGTCATCCGTACATGGGTGGCTATTACGGCGGCTTACGGGTTCATGGAAAAGTGTGTCAAGTAACTTGATAGCTCAAGATTGGGATTTGCTCCTCCGACGATGGAGAGATATTCTCGGGCCCTCTCAGTATTACGGTATCCATCATCGTCTGGCCAAACACAGTGTGATTTGATCACTGGGATGCCGGAACACGGAAACGAGAAAAGAGAACAAAACCGGTAACGAGGTAACTTGCATGGTAGACAAATTGTTCGTCCATGGGCATGCAATAAATCTCACCTTGGGTGTTTGTGACATATCACGAAGCAACAGGAATAGCTCACTGCAACTGGAGGTTCACTCGAATATTCATTCGTGTGGGTATAGGGGTCAATATGGGTGTCCACGGCTCCGATGTTGATCATTGATCGGAAGGGGTTCCAGGTCATGTCTATACTTCACCGAACCTATAGGGTCACACGCTTAAGGGTCATCTATCTGCTGAATACTAGACAGGGAGTCTGAGAGAAAATCACCGAAAAAGTTTCGGACACCGAAAAGTTTCGGACAGCAGAATCATACCGCAGAGAGAGGTCATCGGATAAGTTTCGATGATACCGAAAATTTGTTTCGGGATACACCATTAAGTCAAATTGGTTTCGGCACATGCCTGATAATTCTTGGAGGATGCCAGAATCATTCTGGAAGCTTTTTGGAATTTTCTGAGATAAAAACCGGAACTGTTCCGGAGCTGCCGGAGCCACTTCAGATGCTTTTCGCAGATGAAAATCACTAAACCGGAATTGTTTCGGAACGCGTTGAAAATAATTTTGGTGGGTACTGGAAATGTTCTAAGCCCACATAAATATTTTCAGTTCGAACAGACGCTGAAAAATGTCGTCGTGAATAGTGAAAGTGCTTTTTGGGATATTTTATGGTGAGTCACCTTTTGGGATATCTCCAAAAGGCTTCTAGAAGGGCTTGGGGGCCAAGCATGCTCCTCATGGGGGTCCCCCAAGGGGGTTGGTCGGCCACATGTGTGGGGTTCCATGGAGCTCCACTTCACTCCCCATTATGCCCTTCATGTGTGACATTGGCATGGGCATTTTGGGTTTTTGTGAGCCATCCCTACCCCTTGGCTTTCCTATAAATAGAGGAGGAGTGGGCAGCCCAAACCTCATCCCTTCTCACATACAAGTGCCATGCAATGATCTGGCTTCTCTCTCCCTCCCCGCGAAATAGTTTCGTAGAGCCGAAAGGCTGTCTGGGTTCCGGCAGGAACTAGTTCTGGACGGCGAAGCCCTGCCGGATAGATGACACCGTATGTGTGCAACTCTGTAGAGAGATCGTAGTTTCGGTCTTAGTTCGTGAGTGCCTCCCGAAGGGCTGTCCATGTGACCGTCCGAGTTTCGAAGGTCCTCCCGAAGGGCTGTCCGAGTGACCGTTCGAGTTTCGAAGGTCCTCCCGAAGGGCTGTCCACGACACCGTCCGGGGGGCTGTTCGACCGCCTCCCGGAGGGCTGTCTGAGGAGCAGATGAGGGTATACATCCGCGCGGTTGGGAGGTTGTAAATTCTAGCTGCGGGGATCTGCACCGCCGATCGTCATCGACTCTACTTCCCGCTGCGCTACGAGTCGGTAACGAAAAAGATCAAACCATGTATGCAGTCTCCATAGTGGTCCTGGGCTGGTGCGTAGGTCGGAAATTTTTTGTTTTCTGCTGCGTTCCCCTACAGTGGCATCAAGAGCCGTGCTATGCGTAGATGCAGGTTTCGATCTAGAATACATGGAGATGTATGGGTATTGCATAATATAATTAGGTAGTAGATGAGATCTATTGCTGAAAATTATTTATGCGGGTGACAAATGAAATCTGTTACCCGAGGTTCTTGTTGCTTCCCTAGAATTTGCGTTTGCTCAATCTCGAGACAGCATGGTGGAATTTGACAAAGTACTGGCAATCCGTGATCCTGATTGATCATGGAAGTGCTATCAGTTCTTTGGGTTCTGCCGTAGTCAAAAGAAAGATGAAATTCGCAGATGAAAGGGCATTGCAGATATGATCTGCACGGGGGTCATGCGTATGACGAAGTTTAGTATGGGGCTCGAGATTTAATTATCCCGTGTTTCATACACCCCGAGATGTTAATCTAGCAACCTGAATAATCATACTTGATGATAAAATGTTGGTAGCTGCGGTTTAAGTCAAAACCTTAGAAGCCACGTAAAATAAATTTTGCATAAACCGATTAGAGGCGTCTAACTTGGTTTTGCAGGATGTGCATGTGATGTGGTATAGCAGTGCTCATACTAATTCGATTATGTATTGTAGCGACCAGACCTCAAATGGTCTGTGCTGCTGTGCACCAGTGTCATCCCTGGATCAGTAATGCTGACACGCACAGTACAAATGGAGGATTTATAACAGAGTAGCAATCACACACTTATTACATCGAATATCTCCAAAGAGATTAAGTATGATAAATATGGCTTAAGGCCATCTAAAAACGATAACAGCGGAAGACTTGGAAGATAAGTGAGTCCATCAACTCCAGCGGCATCACTGAGTATAAGACCACGACCTAAGGCACCTTACTCGTCGTCTGAAAAGTCTGCAACATGAAACGTTGCAGCCCGAAAACGGGTCAGCACATAGAATATGTTGGCAAAGTAACACATAGAGAATAATGAACAATGATAAGGCTATACTACATGCATATATGGCTGGTGGAAAGCTCTATGGTTACAGTTTTTGCGAAAAGCAAATTTTTCCCTACTGCAAAGGAATAAATTTTATTTAACTATCATGGTGGTTGTGAAACATTGAGATGGTTGACAGCATCTCAATCCCAATTAAGAATCATCATTAACCCAACAAAATTAATTAAAGTAACATGGTGATGAGATTCAAATGAGAATCCAGGTACTAGATACTCAAGTTGTCCATAACCGGGGACACGGCTAACCATGATTAGTTTGTACACTCTGCAGAGGTTTGTGCACTTTTCCCCACAAGACTCGATCGCCTCCGCTTGATTCTCGCACTGCATGATGTTTGAGAAACGGATGACCGAGACACAGTCTTTCAGAAACAATCACTCTTTACTCCGGGTGGACCGGTACACCTACTTTCCCCTACATCTGCTAGCCCACCTCTTCAAGAGATCATGTAACCTACTCAACTATGCTAGAGCCCATAATAGCTTGTGGCTGCACACGGAAGTTTCTACCATGAATAATCTTATGATCCCTTTGAGCCTGGGTGGCGGTCCTTATACAAACAGACAACACTGGATTCTCCAGGTGCCTCAATCCACCCAGATGTGAGTTTTAGTTGCCACCTTAGGTAAACCATTATTAACCATCTCACATCTGTCATGAATATCACTCAAACCCAATCCACGTCTACGAGCATAGCATGGCAATATAATAGCAACGTAGAAGTAACTCCCAAGGGTTTGAGAAATAAAACAGGTAATAGGTACTACCTCAACTACTTCCCAAAGTTCCCACAATTTAATTAGATCCTAACCATGCAAGTGTTTGAGGAATAGATCTAATGCAATAAAACTGGGTATGGAAAGTATGATCAAAGTGTTACTTGCCTTGCTGATGATCCGCGAAACCTAGCGATTCGAAGTAACAAGCGGCACACTCCGGGTACTCTATCGCAAACAAACAAGCAATCAATCAGTACTCATCTAATGCACAGGTAAAACTCGAATGAAAGATCCAACCAGAAAGTTCAACTTAAGAACTCCGGTTTGCAAAAAGAATCAACTCGAAAGAAGCAACGAAAGTCAAACTGCGAATGAAACAGGCTTCGTTTACTAATCTGGATCTAGGTAAAATTTTACAGTAGCAAAAACTTGTTTGAGTAGGTTAAACGGGAAGAGAATTTCGAGACGAAACTCTAGGCGCTTGAATCGCTTGATTCCGATAAACGAGCGAAAAGTTAAACAGAAACGAAGATTCGACGAGAAATCGAATCTGAGATAATCACGGAAAAATCCGACAAAAAAGAAAAAAACGGACGAACGGTTAAAGAACGGACGTTCGTTAATAGAGAAAAACCGACGAACGCGTTCATTAAAACGAACGGTTCGGTGAACGTTCACAAAATAACAAAACCGAAAAAAACCGATCTAGGGTTTTTTTAAACGAACGGTTTTTTTAAACAAAACCGGCAAAACGAGGCGAGGTCTACCTCGTCGGGACAGAGCTCCGGCGGGGCTCCCGTGCTCCGGCGAGGGGCGGCGAGGGCGGCGGGGGTCGGGCGGCGAGGGGCGGCTCCGGCGGCGGGGTCGGCGGCGGGGTTCGGGTGCGGGCGGCGGGGTGAGAGGAGGCAGGGGGGGTATATATAGAAGGGGGGGGGGGTTCGGCGGCTTGGGGAAGGGGGCACCGGGGATCCCGTGCTCGCCATGGACACCGGGCGGCGGCGGGCGTCGTCGCGGGGAAGGAGACGGCGGGCGGGCCGGCGGCCTGGCTCGGCTGGGCTCGGCACAGTCGGGCGCGGCGAATTTTTTTTTAAATACGTTCCGCGGAAAAATTCGTAGAAAAATAAATAAAAGTCCAAAAAAGATAAAACAAAATTTCCCCGTCTTGTTAGAAAATCTAGAATAGGGTGAACATTTTTTTGACACAAAATAAATTTTTGAAAACATGCAATATTTTTATAATGCAATAAAATTGCGAATAAAATCCGAATAAATTCCAATAAATGATTTTAACACTTTTCCTCCAGTATTTCAATTGTTTTGGAGAAGTCATATTTTCTCCTCTCGTTTATTTTTAAATGAAATATTTTCCGGAGAGAAAATAATTAAAACCAAAATCCTCTTTTATAATTTGATGAAAATCAAATACGAAAATTCGAGAAAATCCCCAACTCTCTCCGAGGGTCCTTGAGTTGCTTAGGATTTATCGAGGATTTGTCAAAATGCAATAAAAATATGATATGCAATGATGATCTATGTATAACATACCAAATTGAAAATTTGGGATGTTACATGTATGAGATGACTATATGATGTAATTTGATTAGCATGACCTGCGTGTCATGATTCGGCATGATGGCTGGAGCCATATGATTGCACTTTAATGACCTGCGTGTCAACCTTGTTGTAATGCATTATTTTTTTAGCTATAGAGATAGCAATATTATCTGGTGCATCGACAAGGTGGTGGCAATCTTCGCGAAGGTGAACACTGACGCGAATGCCAAAGACGAAGAAATGAAAGACTTCTCTGTTAGAAAGGGCTATACCATATCATGCTATTATGAATTGCCTGAGATGTTTATCCCTTATGATGCACCCTTCTTGATTGCGCGGTAGTCGCTTTTTATTAGGGTGATCTCTCACTTAAAATATCAAAGTAGTTAGTGTTCACCCAAGTGTAGCACCGTCTGAAATTCGTATCTTTTCGGGGTGCGCCATGTACACATGAGCACGAACGAATCGAGAGGAATGAGGCAGGTGAGGTCAGACCTCGCAGCAAGATCACTTGGTTGTCTTTGACGTTCAGGCAGGAGAGTCCTGAGCTCGGAACACGCCCATCAAAAGATGAACAAGAATCACATAGAGATGTGATCGGCAAGTTGGCCTACCGATTGAAATTCGTGCCATCAATGATGAACCCGTCAATGGCATCGAATAGAAATATGGATCTTGAATCACTCTAAATCAATTAAGAGAGATATTGATTTGAGTGGGAGCGCACTGTTGAATTAACATGTTTAATTCTCAGTGCAATTAATTATGAACACTGTTTAAGTGTTTCTTGCATAATAGTTGTAGAATAATGGCTCGCATTTCCACCTTCCCTATTAAAATTGAATAGCTGTTAAATATCTGGTTAAAACTTTATGATTGGTAACGTAATATGAGGATTGTCCTTAAAAGTGCCGAGAAGGACATTGTCCTATCGCATGCTTTCCGTATCCTCCCGCTAATGCTATGGATCATGTGACTCTCGTCCTTCGATCCAAAAGCTAGAATTTTGTTACAGTCAAGTGGAATATGTTTGCTTCCATGAAACCCAAACTTCAAAAGTTGGGATAGTTATATGATATTCATGGAACTGAAAATTATTTTCAGATACAAACAAAGCAATGTTTGTTTGCAAGTATTAGTAAAAGTGTTTACTATGCATTTGACTGTTGGGAAAGGGATCCAGAAGAACGCTTGTCATATAATGAAAGGTGAATAAAACAATAACTTAAAGAGAAAGGAAGTGTCCAAAGGGTGTTAGTATGACTTACACGCCTAGGAAGTCCGGGGCTAATGCCACTCTTAAGTTGGGTGCTTCTTCTGAGAGTAGGAGAAATACTAAAAGTTAAACTGCTGGAAGTATAAAGGCAAAAGGAAAGAAGACTGGAATATCCAGCTCATGTATGAATGTCATACAAGTTTTTGATGTATAGAAGGCTGGTCAAAGATATAGTTCTTGCGAATTATGGTTAAACATGTTAAATCACTAATTCTTGGGTATTGTGAGTTCATCACAAAAATGCCCGCTCGATTGCATTCTGTTGCAACTCGATGTAAGAACTACTATGGCCTGAAAGACTAGCTAGAAATGAGGTTAAGGTATACACAGGGAACATGGTAAATGTTACTATACCTTCCATCGGTGTATTGCCGTCTGTATTTATTTTCATAATTCATTTAGAGTTTTACAAACTCTATCCAATTGCATAAGGTATCTTGCAAGAAGGTTGTTCATAAGAGAACTTTTTATGTTCGATGTTATGAATAACACAAGGGCCATACTTTCATTATGAATGAGATGTATGTTATGAATATTGATAATAATACAATACCTCTGGGTTTACTTTCATAATTCATTTTTAGAGTTTCATACACTCTAGCCCATTGCACAATGTTTGTTGCAAAAGAGTTGTTCATAAAAACAACAATTGTTGTTAAGTATTATGAATAACATAAGGGCCATACTTCCATCATCGATGGGACGTATGCTATGAATATTGAGGGTAATATGATACATCCATAACACTGACGCTAAATGTCGCAAGACTAAAAGAATACCACACAAGTGTGGCACTACATTTGGTCACATTGGAGAAACCCGCATGGAAAATTCCATTATGATGGATTTTGAAGTCTTTTTGATTTTGAATCATCTGACACTTGCAACTTTCCTCCGAAAAGTGAAGTGACTAAAATACCGTTCACAGGCCATAAGGAACGAACAACAAACTTATTAGTGATCATACATTTGATGTGTGTAGTCCGATAAGTGTTGTTAGTGGTGGATTTATTTATCTTCAGAAATGACTCAAGTAGATATATGGATATTTACTTGATGAGACGTAAGTCTGGATCTTTTGAAATCGTTCGAAAGGTTCTAAAAAATGAAGTAGAAGTTATTGTAACAAGAAAATTATGTTTCTGCAATTTGATTGCACAAAGGAATATTTGAGTTACATGTTTAGCGAATGTCTGATGAGTTGTGAAAGGGGTTTTCGTAAACTTGCACCTCCCGGAACAGCACTGCAAGTGGAAAGTCCATGGAGATGTAAACAAACCATTTATGACATGGTAAGGTCAAAGATGACATAAATAAATTTGCCTTTATCCTTTTAAAGTGATGCTTTAGAGACTGCGGCTTTTACACTGAAAAGAGCTACATCGGGTCTGTTGAAATGAAGCCATGGTATGGTACGCCCAACCATGTTATATCTTTTCTTAACATTTGGAATATGGGGCTTGTGTAAAAGGTTACAAACCTATTCCAAATCAGACAAGTGCTACTTTGTAGGTTATACCAAAATGTTGGGTATTCCTCCCTCACTATACCGAGGCAAATAGTTTTGCCGCGAAACGGTGTGCTTTTAAAGATAATGGTTCTTTCAAAAAGGTGAGTGGGAGAATAGTGCAACTCGACGAGATAAACAGTATCTACGTCATCAGATCAAAGGAAAGAGACCTTGGAAGTGATTCCAGAGTTTCCTACTGCGACTGATACGGAAGTCTCTACAATAAAATGTATGAACTTCGGTCGAACTTGCAGCTGAACCACGTAGGCAAGGCTCGTGCAAACCTCTCAGGTGCGCAAACGATATATTGTTGTTAGAAAACATTATACCTACGATACACAAGGAAGCGTTGATGGGCCCTGACTCCGGAATTGGCTAAATGCCAATACAACTCGATTTAGTTTCCATATAAGTGATTCAAGATTAAAACCTTGATACACCTTTCGGAAGACTTAGAGTCTAACGAATATTCATGGAACTTAAAACTGATACGGATAAAATGTTTTATCCATAAAGCTCAACTTGTTGAAATAACAAGTTCAAGAGTTGACTACGATGAGGTTGTTTTCATCGTAGCGATGCTTAAAGTCGGTTCGGGTTGAACTAGCAATTAATACATATTTCAATCATGAGATATGAAACATGGATGATAAAAGGATTTCCATCTGATGGAAATGAAAGCTAGGACTTGTATATGATACAATCCAAAGTAATTTGTCGATCCAGAGGATGCTAGTAGGTATGCAATCTTCAGAGTTCCAGCAATGGACAGAAGAGAGCAAAATGGAGTTGGAATCTTCGTGTTTTGATGAAATGGTCAAAGGGGTTTTGACTTCATCAATGGGTAACGAAGATGCTTGTAATGCAAGAAAGTAAGTGGGAGCGTAATAATATTTCTAAAAACCTTATGTGCTTGGCACATTGGTAATTAGAAATAAATTTCTTGACACGAATTATGACTTCATTTGAAAATAGTTTTTCGATGAAGTGCTTAGGCTAAATAGCCTCAATATTAGGCATGATGATCTATGGAGATAGATTTACCTTATGGGTCTAAGCAATGAATACATATTGACAAGATGCTAAAACCTTTTAGCATTTAAAACGCCAAGGAGTGATTCTTGCCAAAGTCACATGGAAAGAGTTTTTGCAAGACTCGGTGTCCCAAAACACTGATGAGTAAAATACATGATGTAGATTCCACACACTTTTGTGTTTGGATTAATCATGTATTCCATGGTATGTAAAACAACCAGATATGTCCGATACTCCCAAGGTGTTGCGAGTATGGATACCAAAGTGATCAAATTACTGATCATGGGACAACAGTGAAAGATGTCACAGAGTACTAGAGTAAGTACTGATGACATGGTTTTCTCACAAGCAGAGATCATGAAGAGTTCGTTGTAAAATGTTACATCGATACAGTATTCATCTTTTCTCCATGCGATTTTCGATTTAAATTAAGGGTTTTGTGTAACACACAATGTGTGTCACAGTTAGTTGGAATTTGTTCAAACTAGTTACTGTGGCGAATTCTATAACAAGGGCTAAGTATGTTGACGCTTTAGAAGCGACAAAGAAGATGTTGAATCATATAGTTCATTCATGAACTTAGTATAGTTCCAAGATGGCTTTTGACAATGGGACACTACTGCAGGTAGTTGCTCCATAACTGAGTCTGAGGAATCCAGGTTCGACCTGTGATTCACATACATACAAAGCCAAGTCCACACAAAATATGAATTTTGTGAAAACGTGAAAACGCGAGGACATGCAAAGATACACACGGAACTGAAGTCGTCAGATCCGTTGGACATCAGGCTATACCACAAGCGAAGCATAGTTACACCGGTGTGCCACAGGTGTGAAGTGCATTAGCATAAGCTAGATTATTGACTCTAGTGCAAGTGGGAGTCTGTAGGAGATATGCCCTAGAGGCAATAATAAATGATATTATTTATCTCTGAGTTAATAATTATGTTTATGTTCCATGCTATAACTGCTATGGTTCTCGAGTCTGCAATAACCACGAGGCTCGGAGGAAGACTCATATGCACGTGTGGAATAATAAACGGTAAAATGTATTCCTAGTCTGGCCTCTAAGACTAGCTCAAGTGTTGCATGATGGTTATGTTTTCCTGATCATGGGCATGTCTATGTAGCAACCTTGAGGGCACAATGTTAAGAGAACATTTATGTTGAATCGACCCGGCATGATGTTATGCTAAGATATTCATTCGTCACAAGTTAATGGTACATAACACAGAGATGGTTAACGTTTGCATGATTCCTTAGACCATGAGAGTATCGAGTTTCTTCATGCTTGCTTCATGAACTTTGGGGTTTGTTAAACGTCATCCGTAAATGGGTGGCTATTACGGCGGCTTACGGGTTCATGGAAAAGTGTGTCAAGTAACTTGATAGCTCAAGATTGGGATTTGCTCCTCCGACGATGGAGAAATATTCTCGGGCCCTCTCGGTATTACGGTATCCATCATCGTCTGGCCAGACACAGTGTGATTTGATCACTGGGATGCCGGAACACGGAAACGAGAAAAGAGAACAAAACCGGTAACGAGGTAACTTGCATGGTGGACAAATTGTTCGTCCATGGGCATGCAATAAATCTCACCTCGGGTGTTTGTGACATATCGCGAAGCAACAGGAATAGCTCACTACAACTGGAGGTTCACTCGAATATTCATTCGTGTGGGTATAGGGGTCAATATGGGTCTCCACGGCTCCGATGTTGATCATTGATCGGAAGGGGTTCCAGGTCATGTCTATACTTCACCGAACCTATAGGGTCACACGCTTAAGGGTCATCTATCTGCTGAATACTAGACAGGGAGTCTGAGAGAAAATCACCGAAAAAGTTTCGGACACCGAAAAGTTTCGGACAGCGGAATCGTACCGCAGAGAGAGGTCATCGGATAAGTTTTGATGATACCGAAAAGTTGTTTCGGGATACACCATTAAGTCAAATTGGTTTCGGCACATGCCTGCTAATTCTTGGAGGATGCCAGAATCATTCTGGAAGCTTTTTGGAATTTTTTGAGATAAAAACCGGAAATGTTCCGGAGCTGCCGGAGCCACTTCAGATGCTTTTCGCAGATGAAAATCACTAAACCGAAATTATTTCGGAACGCATTGAAAATAATTTTGGTGGGTACTGGAAATGTTCTAAGCCCACATAAATATTTTCAGTTCGAACAGACGCTGAAAAATGTCGTCGTGAATAGTGAAAGTGCTTTTTGGGATATTTTATGGTGAGTCACCTTTTGGGATATCTCCAAAAGGCTTCTAGAAGGGCTTGGGGGCCAAGCATGCTCCTCATGGGGGTCCCCCAAGGGGGTTGTCCGGCCACATGTGTGGGGCTCCATGGAGCTCCACTTCACTCCCCATTATGCCCTTCATGTGTGACATTTGCATGGGCATTTTGGGTTTTTGTGAGCCATCCCTACCCCTTGGCTTTCCTATAAATAGAGGAGGAGTGGGCAGCCCAAACCTCATCCCTTCTCACATACAAGTGCCATGCAATGATCTGGCTTCTCTCTCCCTCCCCGCGAAATAGTTTCGTAGAGCCGAAAGGCTGTCTGGGTTCCGGCAGGAACTAGTTCTGGACGGCGAAGCCCTGCCGGATAGATGACACCGTATGTGTGCAACTCTGTAGAGAGATCGTAGTTTCGGTCTTAGTTCATGAGTGCCTCCCAAAGGGCTGTCCATGTGACCGTCCAAGTTTCGAAGGTCCTCCCGAAGGGCTGTCCAAGTGACCGTTCGAGTTTCGAAGGTCCTCCCGAAGGGCTGTCCGCGACACCGTCCGGGGGGCTGTTCGACCGCCTCCCGGAGGGCTGTCTGAGGAGCAGATGAGGGTATACATCCTCGCAGTTGGGAGGTTGTAAATCCTAGCTGCGGGGATCTACACCATCGATCATCATCGACTCTACTTCCCGCTGCGCTACGAGTCGGTAACGAAAAAGATCAAACCATGTATGCAGTCTCCATAGTGGTCCTGGGCTGGTGCGTAGGTCAGAAATTTTTTGTCTTCTGCTGCGTTCCCCTACACGTGGTTGGCAAATCCAGTGGTAGTGCACAAGGCGAATGGGAAATGGAGGCTTTGCATAGATTTACAGATCTAAATAAATCATGCCCGAAGGACCCATTCCCTGTGCCGCGCATCAACCAGATTGTGGATTCCACCTCTGGGTGTGACCTTCTTTCCTTCCTGGATGCCTACTCCGGGTACCACCAGATCTTCATGTCTAAAGAAGACGAAGAAAAGACCATGTTCATGACCCCCTGCGCCCTTTGGGTTAAAGAGAGTTGGATCCACTTTTGCAAGAGCAGTATAGATTGGCTTTGAGTCCCAGCTGCACAGGAATATTGAAGCCTACATGGACGATATAGTGGTCAAAACCAAGGACAAATTGAGTCTCATTCAAGACTTGCAAGAGACCTTTGCAAATCTACGCAAGATCAACTTGAAGCTGAACCCGGAGAAGTGTGTGTTTGGCGTTCCTTCCAGCAAACTACTTGGCTTCTTTGTGTCCCACCGGGGGATAGAGGCCAACCCCGACAAGATCAACGCGATTGAGTAGATTCAAGTAGTCAGGACAGTTAAAGACGAGAGGCATTTGACTGGATGTGTTGCTGCGCTAAGTAGGTTCATTTCCAAGTCTGCCGAGCGCGCCCTACCGTTCTTCAAAATCTTGAAGAAGGCAAGGCCCATGGAGTGGACCTTGGAGGCAGACGTTGTGCTGCAAGATTTGAAGACCTATCTTTCCTCTATTCCCACCTTAGTCGCTCCTAAACCACAAGAGTCGTTTCTACTATACCTAGCAGCAACCAATCAAGTGGTTAGTGCAGCACTGGTGGCACAGCGGGAAGCAGATGAAGGGGCGGCCACAACTGCCGTCCCCTGTGGAGAGAAAGGTGAACTTGTCCCGGCAACGCCAGATGCAGATCAGAACAAGGAAGAGCGGGGCAATGGAGACAGTTCCAAGGTCACGCCAAGGAAGAAGGTGGTGCAACGGCCAGTGTACTTCGTCAGCTCCCTACTGTAGGGGGCTAGGTCGAGGTACTGTGGCATGCAAAATTTGATTTTTGGCCTCATCATGGCCTCAAGGAAACTGCGCCACTACTTCCAAGCCCATGAGATCACGGTAGTCATCCGCTTCCCTTTGCAACGCATAATGAGGAACCCTGAGGCCACCGGCAGAATAGCGGAATGGGCTTTAGAGTTATCCAGCTTTGGTTTGAAGTTTGAGAGCACGTCAACTATTCATAGCAGAGCACTGATACGTCTCCAACGTATCTATAATTTTTGATTGTTCCATGCTATTATATTATCTGTTTTGGATTTTTAATGGGCTTTATTATACACTTTTATATTATTTTTGGGACTAACCTACTAACCAAAGGCCTAGTGCAAATTGCTGTTTTTTTTGCCTATTTCAGTGTTTCACAGAAAAGGAATATCAAACGGAATCCAAACGGAATGAGACCTTCAGGAGAGTTATTTTTGGAACAAACATGATCCAGGAGACTTGGAGTGGACATCAAGGAAGCAACAAGGCGGCCACGAGGCAGGGAGGCGCGCCCAGGGGGGTAGGCACGCCCCACCTCGTGGGCCCCTCGTGGCTCCACCGACCTATTTCTTTCGCCTATATATACTCATGTACCCCGAAAACATCCGAGAGCACCATGAAACCCTATTTCCACCGCCGCAACCTTCTGTACTCGTGAGATCCCATCTTGGGGCCTTTTCCGGCACTCCGCCGGAGGGGGAATCGATGACGGAGGGCTTCTACATCAACACCATGGCCTCTCCGATGATGTGTGAGTAGTTTACCACAGACCTTCGGGTCCATAGTTATTATCTAGACGGCTTCTTCTCTCTCTTTGGATCTCAATACAAAGTTCTCCTCAATTCTCTTGGAGATATATTCGATGTAATTCTTTTTTCGGTGTGTTTGTCGAGATCCGATGAATTGTGGGTTTATGATCAAGATTATCTATGAACAATATTTGGTTCTTCTCTGAATTCTTATGTGTACGATTTGATGTCTTTGCAAGTCTCTTCGAATTATCAGTTTGGTTTGGCCTACTAGATTGATCTTTCTTGTCATGGGAGAAGTGCTTGGCTTTGGGTTCAATCTTGCGGTGTCCTTTCCCAGTGACAACAGGGGCAGCAAGGCACGTATTGTATTGTTGCCATCGAGGATAAAAAGATGGGGTTTATATCATATTGCTTGAGTTTATCCCTCTACATCATGTCATCTTGCCTAATGCGTTACTCTGTTCTTATGAACTTAATACTCTAGATGCATGCTGGATAGCGGTCGATGTGTGGAGTAATAGTAGTAGATGCAGAATCGTTTCGGTCTACTTGTCGCGGACGTGATGCCTATATACATGATCATGCCTAGATATTCTCATAACTATGCACTTTTCTATCAATTGCTCGACAGTAATTTGTTCACCCAGCGTAAATTTTGCTATCTTGAGAGAAGCCACTAGTGAAACCTATGGCCCCCGGGTC
Organism: Triticum aestivum; assembly: GCF_018294505.1. Classification (NCBI taxonomy): domain Eukaryota; kingdom Viridiplantae; phylum Streptophyta; class Magnoliopsida; order Poales; family Poaceae; genus Triticum; species Triticum aestivum. Next base: position 123,286,824 of record NC_057808.1, read on the forward strand.
TATCTTCCATCATATTATTTTCCTACCAATTTACTATTTCTTATGTTATTTATTTTGCAATCTTTACTTTCCTATCTATATCATAAAAATACCGAAAATATTTATCTTATTATCTCGATCAGATCTCACTTTTGCAAGTGGCCGTGAAGGGATTGACAACCCCTTTATCGCGTTGGTTGCAAGGTTCTTATTTGTTTGTGTTGGTACGAGGCGACTTGTGTGTAACCTCCTACTGGATTGATACCTTGGTTCTCAAAACTGAGGGAAATACTTACGCTACTTTGCTGCATCACCCTTTCCTCTTCAAGGGAAAACCAATGCATGCTCAAGAGGTAGCAAGAAGGATTTCTGGCGCCGTTGCCGGGGAGGCTTACGCCAAGTCAAGTCAAGTCAAGACATACCAAGTACCCAGCACAAACTCTTATCCCTCGCTTTACATTATTTGCCATTTGCCTCTCGTTTTCCTCTCCCCCACTTCACCTTTGCCGTTTTATTCGCCCTCTTTTCTGTTCATCTCTTTCTTCGCTTGCCTCTTGTGTGCTTGTGTGTTGGATTGTTTGTCACGATAGCTCAAGACAATACTAAATTGTGTGACTTTTCCAATACCAACAACAATGATTTTCTTAGCACTCCAATTTCTCCTATTACCGATGCTGAATCTTGTGAAATCAATGCTGCTTTGTTGAATCTTGTCATGAAAAATCAATTTTCTGGCCTTCCTAGTGAAGATGCCGCTACCCATCTAAACAACTTTGTTGATTTGTGTGATATGCAAAAGAAGAAAGACGTGGATAATGCTATTATTAAATTGAAGCTATTTCCGTTTTCACTTAGAGATCGTGCTAAAACTTGGTTTTCGTCTTCGCCTAAAAATAGTATTGATTCATGGAATAAGTGCAAAGATGCTTTTATCTCTAAGTATTTTCCTCCCACTAAGATCATCTCTCTTAGAAACGAAATTATGAATTTTAAGCAACTTGATCATGAGCATGTTGCACAAGCCTGGAAGAGGATGAAATTAATGATACATAATTGCCCTACTCATGGTTTGAATTTATGGATGATCATACAAATTTTTTATGCTGGATTGAATTTTGCTTCTAGAAATCTTTTAGATTCGGCCGCGGGAGCACTTTTATGGAAATCACTTTAGGAGAAGCTACTAAACTCCTAGATAATATTATGGTTAATTATTCTCAATGGCACACCGAAAGATCTACTAGTAAAAAGGTTCATGTGATTGAAGAGATTAATGTTTTGAGTGGAAAGGTGGATGAACTTATGAAATTGTTTGCTAATAAGAGTGTTTCTTCTGATCCTAATGATATGCCTTTGTCCACTTTGATTGAGAATAATAATGAATCTATGGATGTGAATTTTATTGGTAGGAACAATTTTGGTAACAACACATATAGAGGAAACTTTAATCCTAGGCCGTTTCCTAGTAATTCCTCTAATAATTATGGTAATTCCTACGACAACTCTTATGGAAATCTTAGTAAGATGCCCTCTGATTTTGAGACTAGTGTTAAAGAATTTCTGATTTCGCAAAAGAATTTCAATGCTTTGCTTGAAGAAAAATTGCCTAAGATTGATGAATTGGCTAGGAACATGGATAGAATTTTTCTTGATGTTGATTCTTTGAAACTTAGATATATTCCACCTAAGCATAATATCAATGAGTCTCGCAAAGCTATGAGAGTTTCCATTGATGAGTGCAAAGAAGAACCGCTAGGATGCGTGCAAAAAAAGATTGCTCTGTGAAAGTGTGTGCTTCTAGTTTTCATGATAATAAGGATGAAGATCTAAAAGTGATTGATGTGTCTCCTATTAAATCTTTGTTTTGCAATATGAATCTTGATAATGATGGGACTGGAGATGAGTCAACTTTAGTTAAAAGGCGTCCCAATGATTCGGAGTTTTAGATCTTGATGCAAAAATTGGTAAAAGTGGGATTGAAGAGGTCAAAACTTTACATAGCAATGAACCCACTATTTTGGATTTCAAGGAATTTAATTATGATAATTGTTCTTTAATAGATTGTATTTCCTTGTTGCAATCCGTGCTAAATTCTCCTCATGCTTACAGTCAAAATAAGGCTTTTACTAAACATATCTTTGATGCTTTAATGCAATATTATGAAGAAAAACTCGAATTGGAAGTTTCTATCCCTAGGAAACTTCAAGATGAGTGGGAACCTACTATTAAAATTAAAATTAAAGATCATGAATGCTATGCTTTGTGTGATTTGGGAGCTAGTGTTTCCACGATTCAAAAAGTTTGCGTGATGTGTTAGGTTTCCGTGAATTTGATGATTGTTCTTTAAACTTGCATCTTGCGGATTCCACCATTAAGAAACCTATGGGAAGGATTAATGATGTTCTTATTGTTGCAAATAGGAATTATGTGCCCGTAGATTTCATTGTTCTTGATATAGATTGCAATCCTACATGTCCTATTATTCTTGGTAGACCTTTCCTTAGAACGATTGGTGCAATTATTGATATGAAGAAAGGGAATATTAGATTCCAATTTCCATTAAGGAAAGGCATGGAACACTTTCCTAGGAAGAAAATTAAATTACCCTATGAATCTATTATGAGAGCCACTTATGGATTGCATACCAAAGATGATAAAACCTAGATCTATTATGCCTAGCTAGGGGCGTTAAACGATAGCGCTTATTGGGGGGCAACCCAATTTTATTTTTGTTTCTTGCTTTTTATTTCTGTCTAGTAATAAATAATTGATCTAGGCTCTGGTTAGATGTGGTTTTATGTTTTAATTAGTGTTTGTGCCAAGTAAAACCTATAGGATCTTCTTGGATGATAGTTATTCGATCTTGTTGAAAAAGTCAGAAACTTTCTGCTCACGAAAACAATTGTTAAAAATCACCAGAACGTGATAAAATACTGATTCCAATTGAAGTAGATCAATAAAAAAATTAGGTCTTCCTATTTTGGTAGAATTTTTGAGTTACAAAAAGTTTGCGTTTGATACAGATTACTACAGACTGTTCTGTTTTTGATAGATTCTGTTTTTCGTGTGTTGTTTGCTTATTTTGATGAATCTATGGCTAGTATCGGGGGGTATGAACCATAGACAAGTTGCAATATAGTAGGTTTAACACCAATATAAATAAAGAATGAGTTCATTACAGTACCTTAAAGTGGTGGTTTGTTTTATTTCGCTAACGGAGCTCATGAGATTTTCTGTTAAGTTTTGTGTTGTGAAGTTTTCAAATTTTTGGTAAAGATTTGATGGATTATGGAATAAGGAGTGGCAAGAGCCTAAGCTTGGGGATGCCCAAGGCACCCCAAGGTAAAATTAAAGGACAACCAAAAGCCTAAGCTTGGGGATGCCCCGGAAGGCATCCCCTCTTTCGTCTTCGTCCATCGGTAACTTTACTTGATGCTATATTTTTATTCACCACATGATATGTGTTTTGCTTGGAGCGTCTTGTATGATTTGAGTCTTTGATTATTAGTTTACCACAATAATACTTGCTGTACACACCTTTTGGGAGAGACACACATGAATCGTAATTTATTAGAATACTCTATGTGCTTCACTTATATCTTTTGAGCTAGATAATTTTGCTCTAGTGCTTCACTTATATTTTTTAGAGCACGGTGGTGGTTTATTTTATAGAAATTATTGATCTCTCATGCTTCACTTATATTATTTTGAGAGTCTTATATAACAGCATGGTAGTTTGCTTTGGCTATAAAATTAGTCCTAATATGATGAACATCCAAGATAGGTATAATAAAAACTGTCATATAAAGTGCATAGAATACTATGAGAAGTTTGATACTTGATAATTGTTTTGAGATATGAATATGGTGATATTAGAGTCATGCTAGTTGAGTAGTTGTGAATTTGACAAATACTTGTTCTAAAGTTTGTGATTCCCGTAGCATGCACGTATGGTGAACCGTTATGTGATGAAGTCGGAGCATGATTTATTTATTGATTGTCTTCCTTATGAGTGGCGGTCATGGACGAGCGATGGTATTTTCCTACCAATCTATCCCCCTAGGAGCATGCGTGTAGTACTTTGTTTCGATAACTAATAGATTTTTGCAATAAGTATGTGAGTTCTTTATGACTAATGTTGAGTCCATGGATTATACGCACTCTCACCCTTCCACCATTGCTAGCCTCTCTAAGACCGCACACATTTCGCCGGTATCATACACCCACCATATATCTTCCTAAAAACAGCCACCATACCTACCTATTATGGCATTTCCATAGCCATTCCAAGATATATTGCCATGCAACTTACCACCGTTCCGTTTGTTATGACACGTTTCATCGTTGTCATATTGCTTTTGCATGATCATGTAGTTGACATCGTATTTGTGGCAAAGACACCTTTATAATTCTTTCATACATGTCGCTCTTGATTCATTGCATATCCTGGTACACCGCCGGAGGCATTCACAAAGAGTCAAATTCTGTTCTAAGTATCGAGTTGTAATTTTTGAGTTGTAAGTAAATAAAAGTGTGATGATCGTCATTATTAGAGCATTGTCCCAAGTGAGGAAAGGATGATGGAGACTATGATTCCCCCACAAGTCGGGATGAGACTCCGGACGAAAAAAAGAGGCCATAAAAAGGGGGAAAAGGCCCAAACAAAAATAAAAATGAGAGAAAAAGAGAGAAGGGACAATGTTACTATCCTTTTACCACACTTGTGTTTCAAAGTAGCACCATGGTCTTCATGATAGAGAGTCTCCTATGTTTTCACTTTCATATGCTAGTGGGAATTTTACATTATAGAACTTGGCTTGTATATTCCAATGATGGGCTTCCTCAAAATGCCCTAGGTCTTCATGAGCAAACAAGTTGGATGCACACCCACTTAGTTTCTTTTGTTGAGCTTTCATACACTTTTAGCTCTAGTGCATCCGTTGCATGGCAATCCTTACTCACTCACATTGATATCTATTGATGGGCATCTCCATAGACCGTTGATACGCCTAGTCGATGTGAGACTATCTTCTCCTTTTTGTCTTCTCCACAACCACCATTCTATTCCACATATAGTGCTGTGTCCATGGCTCACGCTCATGTATTGCGTGAAGATTGAAAAAGTTTGAGAACATCAAAAGTATGAAACATTTGCTTGGCTTGTCATCGGGGTTGTGCATGATTTAAATATTTTGTGTGGTGAAGATTGAGCATAGCCAGACTATATGATTTTGTAGGGATAACTTTCTTTGGTCATGTTATTTTGAGAAGACATGATTGCTTTGTTAGTATGCTTGAAGTATTTTTATGTCAATATTAAACTTTTGTCTTGAATCTTTCGGATCTGAACATTCATGCCACAATAAATAAAATTACATTGAGAATTATGCTAGGTAGCATTCCACATCAAAAATTATGTCTTTATCATTTACCTACTCGAGGACGAGCAGGAATTAAGCTTGGGGATGCTTGATACGTCTCCAACGTATCTATAATTTTTGATTATTCCATGCTATTATATTATCTATTTTGGATGTTTAATGGGCTTTATTATACACTTTTATATTATTTTTGGGACTAACCTACTAACCAAAGGCCCAGTGCAAATTGCTGTTTTTTTTTGCCTATTTCAGTGTTTCGCAGAAAAGGAATATCAAACGGAATCCAAACGGAATGAAACCTTCGGGAGAGTTATTTTTGGAACAAACGTGATCCAGGAGACTTGGAGTGGACGTCAAGGAAGCAACGAGGCGGCCACGAGGCAGGGAGGCGCGCCCCCACCCTCGTGGGCCCCTCGTGGCTCCACCGACCTACTTCCTTCGCCTATATATACTCATGTACCCCGAAAACATCCGAGAGCACCACGAAACCCTATTTCCACCGCCGCAACCTTCTGTACCCGTGAGATCCCATCTTGGGGCCTTTTCCGGCGCTCCGCCGGAGGGGGAATCGATCACGGAGGGCTTCTACATCAACACCATGGCCTCTCCGATGATGTGTGAGTAGTTTACCACAGACCTTCGGGTCCATAGTTATTAGCTAGATGGCTTCTTCTCTCTCTTTGGATCTCAATACAAAGTTCTCCTCGATTCTTTTGGAGATCTATTCGATGTAATTCTTTTTGCGGTGTGTTTGTCGAGATCCGATGAATTGTGGGTTTATGATCAAGATTATCTATGAACAATATTTGGTTCTTCTCTGAATTCTTATATGTATGATTTGATATCTTTGCAAGTCTCTTTGAATTATCAGTTTGGTTTGGTCTTCTAGATTGATCTTTCTTGCCATGGGAGAAGTGCTTAGCTTTGGGTTCAATCTTGCGGTGCCCTTTCCCAGTGACAGCAGGGGCAGCAAGGCACGTATTGTATTGTTGCCATCGAGGATAAAAAGATGGGGTTTATATCATATTGCTTGAGTTTATCCCTCTACATCATGTCATCTTGCCTAATGCGTTACTCTGTTCTTATGAACTTAATACTCTACATGCATGCTGGATAGCGGTCGATGTGTGGAGTAATAGTAGTAGATGCAGAATCGTTTCGGTCTACTTGTCGCGGACGTGATGCCTATATACATGATCATGCCTAGATATTCTCATAACTATGCGCTTTTCTATCAATTGCTCGACTGTAATTTGTTCACCCACCGTAAATTTTGCTATCTTGAGGGAAGCCACTTGTGAAACCTATGCCCCCCGGGTCTATCTTCCATCATATTATTTTCTACCAATTTACTATTTCTTCCGTTATTTATTTTGCAATCTTTACTTTCCAATCTATATCTAAAAATACCAAAAATATTTATCTTATTATCTCTATCAGATCTCACTTTTGCAAGTGGCCATGAAGGGATTGACAACCCCTTTATCGCGTTGGTTGCAAGGTTCTTATTTGTTTGTGTAGGTACGAGGCGACTTGCGTGTAACCTCCTACTGGATTGATACCTTGGTTCTCAAAAACTGAGGGAAATACTTACGCTACTTTGCTGCATCACCCTTTCCTCTTCAAGGGAAAACCAACGCATGCTCAAGAGGTAGCAAGCACTAGCGGAGTTCATTGTGGAGTGTACGCCTACCCTCGACGAAGAAGTGCCGGAGACAGTTATCCTCGGCAAGGAAGCGCCCCAAGAATGGGTCATGTACTTTGATGGTGCCTTCTCCCTGCAAGGTGCAGGAGCTGGCGTGCTTCTCATTGCTCCCACTAGGGAGCACCTCAAGTACGTGGTTCAAATGCATTTCCCCTGGGAGAATGCTACCAACAATACTGCAGAGTATGAATGACTCCTTGCCGGGCTCCGGATCGCAACAGAACTGGGAATCAAGAGGTTAATCATCCGTGGAGATTCACAACTTGTGGTGAGGCAAGTAAACAAGGATTATCAAAGCCCATTGATGGAGGCATACGTAGAGGAAGTGAGAAAGTTGCAGGAGCGCGTTGATGGATTACAAACAGAGCACGTGCCACGTGCAGAAAACAACATTGCTGATCATCTATCAAAGTGCGTTGCGCAAAAACTCCCTTGCACATTCAAGGTCTCCTATGTCTCCATACGTAGTTAATTACCCTCAGCCCTAACCCCAGATTGAATCGTTCTCTTCTTGTGTGCACATAACTTCTGCCTGGATGGATAAAACACACACTCACACTTAACAATCTCCTTCTAGCTACCCCCCTCTCACTCTTCCCCTATATCCCCGAAACCAATAAGACCATCCCTTCGTTTAATTCCCGCCTACATGCACCATCGATATATAGTAGTCTTCCTCAGTGTCTCTCGAACAAACACGTTCTCTCGATGTCGACTCCTCTCACGCGCACACGCCTTCTCTTCCCTCTCTATAGGCCTTTTCTCTCTCGCACCCCCTCGTTGGTGGCCTCTGCCATACACATCACCTCTCTATGATGAAGTCACGCACACTTAAATTACTTTCGCCATCGAGGACTCCGCGTCACACACACACACACACACACACGCACCCACCCACCCACCCACACACACACTAAGACTCCATCTCAAACACACATGCTCTAGGCGGAGCATTTGTTCCTACCACCCTTCGTCCAACCTTACCCGTATGATAAACAATCACCTTAATTTACTTGTATAACATGGACAAATTCCACTTTACTTTAGTAGTTAGCAAACTTATCATCTCTACTCTTATAAAAAACCGAGTTGGTGATGATGGTATGCCTGCCATCTTGTAATATAGACCATCTGATCTATATCTGACGGATAGAAAGCAAACTATGACAATTTTACAAAAGATACCCACGACTCTCTCCACATTTACAAATAAGGCCTTGCCTCGTTCATCCTTATCTCCCACAACCTCATTTTTGAGCAATTAAAAAAAGGAAGTCTCTGGAACAATCTAGCATGGTGGCCGCTGCCGCCTGCCGGCGCCGTCCATTCCCATGCCTCCGCCCAGTCCGACCACCAGTCACCACCACGCTCCACTCCTCCTCACCTTATCTCTCGTCTTTCATTTTTTTGATGAAATTCTTGAGATACCATTTTTCCGATAAAATTCTCGAGATATCATTAGTTTTTACACATGGGATTACTCATGCATGGGTCAATCACAATAGGTGTTTTGTAAAAAATGCATCTTGATGTTCCGTGCAATGCACGGGCATCTTGCTAGTAATTATTAACGCAAATCACGAGCAGGAAGTGACATTTTTTTACCCAACCACGTTAACATGGCCACGTAAATCACTAGCTAAAGTGTAATACCATTATACTTATATCCCGATGCAAAAGGTTGAGTACATGTCTGAAGAGTAGAGTCACACACACACACTCTGTCTCTCAGAATCTCACACACACCAGTTATGTGACGCCCCCTTAAGTAGACCCGTATGTTACAATTTGTGCACCCGCTGGTACACGTGATGGTACGCATTTATTTAAGCCGGACAGTGAACCCAAACAATAGCTGCATTCATTCCCCTCTCGCCGCCTCTTCTTTGGTCACCGTCGCCCGATAGGCATGGCCCGGCCGAAGGTAACGACATACGCCATACTCCTGCCGGAGCGGCGCTTTAATCTGGAGGCGGCGCGAAGCCTGGATCGCAGCCGCCCTGCCTCCGGAGTCTGGATAGCTGGAGCCGGACGAGGAGGCGTTGGAGGCGGAGCAGCACGCAGAGCCGGAGGAGGAGAATGACGACACGGAGCCGGAATAGGAGGACGACGACGCGAGCGAAGTGGAGCCGAAGGAGGACGATGATTTCCATTATACTCATACTTAAAGGGCTTTGAGTTTCATGCCACATTTATTTCATAGAGATAAGAGAAAGGAAATTTTAGTGGTCATGCATGCACCTTTTTGTGCTAGCATTCCTATATAAGGGTTGACCGGTCGCTTCCCGCGGACATGCGCGGGCGGTGGAAGAGGAAGGGGAAGGGAAGCGGGTTGCGGAGTAACGTTTTTTACCACAATTTCTTAGGAAACTGAGTGCAATAATTGAGTAGTTTTGCAAACTACCAGTACTACACCTGAAACGGTTCAAAACCAATACCACCACCACGCCTGCGTCTGACCGCCCTGGCCGACCCAACCCCCCTCCCTTGCCGGCGCGCGCTTCCCGCGTGAAACGGTCAGCGTCGCCCCGGAGCGTCAGTGCCGCATTAATGCCCGGCCAGAGAGGAGGCGACCTCTCACTGGCGCCGGCTTTGAAGCAGCGCGACGGCAGAGAGAGTGCCACTTCCTAGTGCACGCGACTGCTCCGCATCGAGGCTGGCCATAGTTTGGATGAGTCTCCATCGTGTGGAGCTCCACTAACTGCGATGATATGGGCTCCCGTTGCCCACAGTTATGGATCATTCCATCTATGAAGAACACATGGGATTGGAACTATGAGACGGACATGTACCCAGGAGTGGACGTATGAACCTAAGTAATGTAGCGCAGTAAGTGAAGTAGAAAAGCACAAATAGTATGAACATGCGTGGCATATAGGCATTTGTCTCTTACTACCACTAAATGTTGTACGTGCAATGCACGATGATGTTATGATGTACGTGCCTAAGTACTCTACTACTACTACTATATTAATTGGAGGCACATATTAGGTTTTATATTTGTTTACGTGTATGCCCCGAGACCTTCCAACTAGACGTGTCTTTCTCTCCGGGTCGCACTTTGTATCGTTCATACCACTAGTACTACTACGTGTGGTCTCCGACCCATAAGTGGAAGAAGTGGAGACGCTCTACCACGCTATTCATGTCCCACTCCTTTCGCTGATGTGTGGGACATCTAGCACGTGCCGTGTTTGGCACTCCTTCGTCGTAAGAGTTGAAACGCTAGCATTCATCAGAAATAAAAAAATAAATATAAACCAGTAGTGATACTATACCACGCGGTTTCCTTGCTCCTCGATATCGGAAAGAATACTTCCGTTCGCCGACATGTGGGACGTCGACCATCCTGGTCCACTTGCCATGCACGCAGAACTCCAAGGGAGAGTTACCCCGGTCGTCGCGCCGCAGTAATAATGACTAATGAACCGTCAAATCACAGGCCCAACCTTTCCCATTGTGAAGTTTCTCGGACGAAGGAGCCATCATGACTTCATTGAATTCCGCTTCTTGAAGAAAACTACTGTACTAGCAGTACTGCTAGCTACAGTAGTTACTCTAGCAGAGGCCTCCTTTGGTTCATAGGATAGGAATTTTATAGGAATATGAAAATCATAGGAAGTGAGATGACATGCATCTCAATTCCTATAGAGAAAGAGATGCCATTTGATGCATAGGATAGGAATTTTTTCCATTGAGTCTAGGCTAATGTACTGGTAATTTGCTCTAAAAACTACAGTAGTAACTAGTACTGGTACATGCTCGTAATTAATTAAACAAATGTACGGGTGACACAGACACACACACTAACTACTAGTACTACTACTTCTCACATGCTGGCCAGACGCCGTCGTTCTCCTTTCCGGCTTTGTCGGCGACACCCCACCATGCTTGGATCTCCGCCGACCTCTCCGCAGCAGTGCGTGCATCCTCTTCTTTGTTGCGGTGGAGGGCCTCTCTTTTCTTTAGTGCTTTCTGACTTTTCCACTCCCTCTATGCGGCTTTGGCCGCCTCTTGCTCTACCGCCCATTCGGCCTGGGCAGCTTCAAATTCCGCCCACGTATGTGTGAGGTCGCGAGCGGCGATGAACTCAGCACGGCGGGATGCCATCGCTTCCCTACCATTTTGTGAGCGGTCGTGGGCGGCGAGGAAATCGGCACGGCGGGATGTCATCGCTTCCTTACCGGTTAGTGTGCGGTGCGGTGGCATGAACGATGCTTGGTGAGAGCTCTTGGGTGGAGTGGCCGGACAACCGTATAGTGCATTGGTTTGTCAAGAGCTCAAGGACAAAAGACAAAGGAAATTTGGATTCCCCTTCAACCCTGTTCATTTATTACCGAGTAAAATGCATTGGCGGTCATTGAACTTATCTTGATAGCTCACTTTGATCATTGTATACGAGATATGGTGATTATACGGTCACTGGCTCAGCGTATAGCTCCATATTTGTCTGGTTGACCAGTCAAACAGTCCGCATGCGCCTCATTAGCTCGTGTTATTTATCTATCTATCTATGCGGGCCTACCTGTCAGTGGAGAAAGAAATAAAAACCAAAATTATGCGTATGTGAGGAATCAAACCACGGACTCGTCACTGCAACGCACACTCGTCAGCCAAATGAAAATGAAATACTTTGCGTTAAATGCACAAACCGATTTTTTATATTATACGTGATGCACACATTAGCGCACACCGTTCATAGAGGCAAGTAGCATGTACGAGTGCAGACACTCACGCTCATGCTGTCAAACCATGCTAATTCATGCACGTCGCCCTCTCAATCAAAGTCCTGCTCATGGCGCAACGCAAACGGCGAGCCCGTCACCTGCGCGCCCCGGCGGTGCCTGACATTACTGTTTATACGTTTACTGGAGGCCTCCGCGAACATCGAGCATGTATTCACCTGGCTCAACACCAATGGTCATACTCGTGCTTGGGTGCCGAGATGCTCGACATTAGCCATGGCTCTGCACACAACGCGACGACGTGACTCGGCGCCTTGCTCATGTATATCATCCATCACAGCCACAATCTATAAAACAGCCTAGCTAGAGAGGGTACTATGGTACCTATATATGTATCGTGAGCGACCGATCATAGTGCCACTGCACACGAGTATGTGTCTGATCGATTCGTCCATTATTCGTAAGTTATGCATGGTTCTGTGGTGTCTAATGGTGGTCGTCGAAGGCTAGCTGGCGACAAGGGCGGTTGCATGGACGCCTGGTTGTCAATACGTGCCGCATACGCTTCAAAGGCTCGTCATCCATGAGTTCACATTTTACCACCACGCCAGCGTCTGACCGCCCTAGCCTACCGAAACCCCTTCCATCGCTAGCGAGCGCTTCTCGCCAAAAACGGTCACCGTCTCTCCAGGTCAATGCCGCATTTGCGAGACTTAAATGCAGGTGCAGTTGGTGTGTCACTGACATGTGGGCCAGATGCCTGTTAGGCCCACATGTCAGTGACCCAACTGCACCTGTAGTTAAGTCATTGAAGCAGCGTCCGCATTCACGCCCGACACGACCTCTTACTGGCGCCGGCATTGCAGCAGTGCGACGGCTGAGAGAACGCCACCCGACATCCCGGTGCAAGCGACTGCTCTGCGTTAACGACACCACGGCCATCCTTCTGTCCGCTGCCCACATTAATGACAAGCGGCTGCCGACGAACCTACTCCGGCGCCAGCTGTCCATCCGTCTGCCGCGGCTCATTGCCATTCGCCCACTATATTAACTTGAGCCCTAGCTCCCAGCCATAGCCAAAGACCCACACTCATTCTCCTCCGGTCCCTTCCTTCTTTCGGCACCACTCCAACCATGGCCTCCTGGCGCTCCAAAGCTATCTTGGACGTACTGTCGCAGGAGCAGACGAAGGACATCCGCGGCTCCGCTCCGGGCACGCTCCAAAGCTCTCTTGGACATACTGTCGCAGGAGCAGATGAAGGAGATCACCGGCTCCCCCCGGCCGCCCTCCGCCGCCACGACCACGAAGCCGGCAGTGAGGAAGAGTAGTACACCGTAGGTCTCCGCCGCTCTGGTCCTAGGAAGGCCACCGCTCCTCCACTCAGTCGACACCAAGCTTGGTGGGATAAACATCAGCAGCCGATTAGCCACTTGACGGCGACGTGGAGGCGGAAATCTTCAGAACCTTGTGCTCTGGAGGAGGAGGTTATCAAGGCGGTTGAGGAGGAGGCAAAGGCAATGGCCGACTTTTCTCGGGGCTCATGGCCGGACATGGTGATCGGGCGCTGGCGATCATTTAGATTAGGTTTACAGTAGGTTTTTGTGCGGTTTGTGCGAAATATGTAATGAAGTTTGTCCAGTTTATAGGAAAAGTTTTCAAAATGTAATGAATTTCATCCGGTTAATTTGAAATTTGCTTTGTTTGCACGAATTTCGTCTAGTTAGTTCATATAGTTGTCGAAAGGTATGCGGGCAGCATTGGATGGCATCCTCTGGCATCAGTGTCATCGGACAGATGCCGGTGTAAATTTATGGGCCATCACTGGAGATGCCCTAACTATCATGCTATAATCGCTAACGGTGCTCCATTATTTCGCAGGGAACAGTTATCCCTCGATCAAAATCAGATCCGCCGTGTTTCGCACTCCTCCCACGTAAGAGTGTAGACTCTTGCTTACATAAAAATGGAGCAAGTGGACGGCACTGTAGCACGTCATATCACTCAAACTAGCCCACCTAACGCGCGGGAAAGCCTCGCCCTCGTCATTTTGTTCTGGATTTCTATCGATTGATCGCACAAAAATGTTACACTTTGCAAGTTCAAAAGGAAAAAGGTGACACACTTATGACTCATATGCGTCGCGTTCCCGTCGCACCCCCGATAGTCCGGCTCACACGCCGCTCACCAGAGGGGACACGCGTTGTCTTGCATTTTCACTGACATGTGGGACTGCAATTGAATAAACCGTCGATAGCCGAAATCTAATTGCTCGGCGGGCGTCGGCTGAGAAGAGAGAGACAGGGGAGGGAGAAGATATCGCCCGCCCGCCGCGCACGGACTCCAAGAAATATATGGTGATAATGTGAGGTGGGCCATGCGGGAGTCCGGACCGCTTCCAAGCCCGCTTCTGACCGCCCTGGCCCACAGAAAACCCCTCCCCCTCCCGCGCATGCTCCCCCCTCAGACGCCAGCTGCCCGCATTCATAGCAAGTAGTACTAGTAAAATACTAGGCTATAAGCCCGCTTATGTGGAGGAGAGAGAGGCATTGACAAAGTCAAGGAGTGGGCTCTGCAAGAGCCCGTCTCTACACGTGCTCCTAGGTATAAAAAAACTAATTCTAAAAAAAGAGGTATAAGAAAACAATTGTGTCTAAAAAAGGAAAGTAAAAAACATTTGAGAGGAAATAGATAGAGAGAAAGAGGGAAAAAGTTGTAACCTTATAGGCAACCTTATAGTCAACACTATGGTAGTATTACATGAGGAAGGAGGGAGTGGTGGACATGCCAAGTTAACTGGGCTACCGTGTTTCACACTCCTCCATCGTAACAATGGAGACAATAGCTTTCATCAAAAATAAAAAATGAATACTCGTTGCTCGTCCTCTATATCAGAAAGAATACTTTCATTCGCCGACATGTGGGACGTCGACCATCCTGGTCCACCTGCATGCACAAAATTATCCTGGTCCACCCCGGTCGTAGCGCAGGCCCAACCTTTCCCACTGTAAGTTGGTCAGACGAAGGAACCATCATGACTTCATTGAATTCCGCTTCTTCAAGAAAACTTACTGTACCCGCAATACTGCTACCACACGCGAAGACTGGACGGCACTATATCACGTCATATCACTGAAACCCACTAGGCCAAACTAGCCCGCCTAGAATTTGTACTCCCACCGTTTCAAAGTTAGTACTACAAAGTTGAGTCATCTATTTTGGAACGGAGGGAGTACGTCTATGTACTGCTATGATTTTGTATTCTAAAAAAAGTATGTCTCTGTACTTTTGCTGCGATTTTCCTACCCGATGAACCAAATGAGGCCTGGATGTATCTGTGTCAATTATTGTCTGATCGATCGCTAAGCCTACAATTTTAGGAGCTTGGGCTATTGGCCGATCGATGATGGATCAGACCTATAAGCGTACCACGAGCTCATCATCCCCAACGTTTCTCTTCGGTGTGTGTTTTGCAAGTACTATAGCTCGCACGGTAGCTAGCCTACTAACACCAAGAATCATCAAACAAGCCCTGCTGATATGATAAATAGTTCAAACTTACATCTAAGCATGCCATATATTACATAAAAAGCTGGTGAGGATACATCTATTTCCATAACTCAGAGAGGGTTCGCATGATTCACTATCAAACAAAAGTAGCAAGTACTACCCACACAAGACAGTGCACTAGCCCTAAGATGGTTTGATAACACGCATTGTTCTGGTAATTAAACACAATGCAAACTACCCTGAAGGATTAGCGCGACCAACTATTTCTTGTCATCGATCTCTCGGGCAATGACCACAGCACGGACAGCGGCATGGGAACCGATCTCTGGGGCGATGTCCACAGGACGGACTGCGACATCGGAATCAATCTCTGGGGCGATGTCCACAGGATGGACAGCGGCATTGGAATCGATCTCTGGGGCGATGTCCATAGGACGGACCATGACATCAAAAACAATCTCTGGGCGTTGTCCACAGGACAGACCGCGACATCGGAATCATCAAGGACGTCAATCGGCACCTGCACAACCCTAACATATTAGCAAGCACATTGCAAATAATCAAAAACCACAACTATGGTAAGCCATTATTTTTTACCTTGTGCAGCTCACCGGGGGATCCCATCCCTCCGGGGGACATCTCCTCGTCCTCGATGGGGGCCATCACCTTGCCAGGGGAATACTGCTTCTCAACGACGACTATCTCCTCAAACTCGGCCTTGAGCCTCACATAGGTGGCCATTAGAGTTTCTGGGGTAGGCATGGTGGGGCCCTTGCTGTTCTTCCAGCTTTCTTTGAGGAGTTCGTCCGCTAACGTCGTCCTTTGGCCAGTGCTTGTTTCTTGGAGTTCTTCGTCTCCATGGGTTGGCCCGCCAACATGGTCAACTCGTTGGTCGGTGCTCACTTCCTGGAGATCGCTGTCTCGAGTGGGTTGTCCTCCGGCAACTCTTTGCGTAGTGCTCCAGGATCCATCAATGAACTGACAAACAAAAAACAATCGAAAGGAAACCACAATCGCAATGAAAACGGGAAAAGAATAGGTTGTGAGAATTGGCCGGTGCTTCGCAAAAAGAAGATTCTTGGAATGAAAATATAGTAGCATCACTGATTCGCCCACCTTTCCTTCGTCGGTACAAAAGAAAAATGGCAGAAGTGAGTAGCCTGGAGTGAGGTTTTCTTCAAGAAAGGGGAGAAAGGAATTCAACGAGCGTTCCAGTGAAATGATGGTTGCTTCGTCCAGTCCAACTTCGAGGCCACTTCGAGGCCACTTTACCACTGCTGGTAAAGGTGTGGGTTTTGTGATATGACGGGTCATGACAGCCACACCGGGGTGACCGGTGAGTCTCGACTGTAGCACCTTGCTGTGATTTGGTGGATGGCACGCGGGCCCGGCTGCTTTGTTGTCCCGCATGTAGATAGAGCGGCTAGTCATATACTCAATATTGTGCACCTCGACCAAGGCGGAGAGGAAAACGAGAGAACTACATGTTGGGGAACGTAGTAATTTCAAAAATTTCCTACGCACACGCAAGATCATGGTGATGCATAGCAACAAGAGGGGAGAGTGTTGTCCACATACCCTCGTAGACCGAAAGCGGAAGCGTTAGCACAACGCGGTTGATGTAGTCGTACGTCTTCACGATCCGACCGATCCAAGTACCGAACGTACGGCACCTCCGAGTTCAGCACACGTTCAACTCGATGACGTCCCTCAAACTCTGATCCAGCCGAGCTTTGAGGGAGAGTTCCGTCAGCACGATGGCGTGGTGACGATGATGATGTTCTACCGATGCATGGCTTCGCCTAAGCACCGCTACGATATTATCGAGGTGGATTATGGTGGAGGGGGGCACCGCACACGGCTAAGAGATCAAGAGATCAATTGTTGTGTCTATGGGGTGCCCCCCTGCCCCATATATAAAGGAGCAAGGGGGAGGCGGCCGGCCTAGGAGGAGGGCGCGCCAAGGGGGAGTCCTACTCCCACCGGGATTAGGACTCCTCCTTTCCTTGTTGGAGTAGGAGAAGGGAAGGGAGAAGGAGAAGGAAGGAAGGGGGCGCCCCCCCTCCCTAGTCCAATTCGGACTAGTCCATGGGGAGGGGTGTGGCCACCCTTTGGGGCCTTTCTCTCCTTTCCCGTATGGCCCATTAAGGCCCAATACGAATTCCCGTAACTCTCCGCTACTCCAAAAATACCCGAATCACTCGGAACATTTCCGATGTCCGAATATAGTCGTCCAATATATCGATCTTTACGTCTCGACCATTTCGAGACTCCTCGTCATGTCCCCGATCTCATCCGGGACTCCGAACTCCTTCGGTACATCAAAACTCATAAACTCATAATAAAACGGTCATCGTAACGTTAAGCGTGCGGACCCTACGGGTTCGAGAACTATGTAGACATGACCGAGACACGTCTCCAGTCAATAACCAATAGCGGGACCTGGATGCCCATATTGGCTCCCACATATTCTACGAAGATCTTTATCGGTCAAACCGCATAACAACATACGTTGTTCCCTTTGTCATCGGTATGTTACTTGCCCGAGATTCGATCGTCGGTATCTCAATACCTAGTTCAATCTCGTTACCGGCAAGTCTCTTTACTCATTCCGTAATACATCATCTCGCAACTAACTCATTAGTTGCAATGCTTGCAAGGCTTAAGTGATGTGCATTACCGAGTGGGCCTAGAGATACCTCTCCGACAATCGGAGTGACAAATCCTAATCTCGAAATACGCCAACCCAACAAGTACCTTTGGAGACACCTGTAGAGCACCTTTATAATCACCCAGTTACGTTGTGACGTTTGGTAGCACACAAAGTGTTCCTCCGGTAAACGGGAGTTGCATAATCTCATAGTCATAGGAACATGTATAAGTCATGAAGAAAGCAATAGCAACATACTAAACGATCGAGTGCTAAGCTAACGGAATGGGTCAAGTCAATCACATCATTCTCCTAATGATGTGATCCCGTTAATCAAATGACAACTCATGTCTATGGCTAGGAAACATAACCATCTTTGATCAACGAGCTAGTCAAGTAGAGGCATACTAGTGACACTCTGTTTGTCTATGTATTCACACATGTATCATGTTTCCGGTTAATACAATTCTAGCATGAATAATAAACATTTATCATGATATAAGGAAATAAATAATAACTTTATTATTGCCTCTAGGGCATATTTCCTTCAGTCTCCCACTTGCACTAGAGTCAATAATCTAGTTCACATCGCCATGTGATTTAACATCAATAGTTCACATCACCATGTGATTAACACCCATAGTTCACATCGTCATGTGACCAACACCCAAAGGGTTTACTAGAGTCAGTAATCTAGTTCACATCGCTATGTGATTAACACCCAAAGAGTACTAAGGTGTGATCATGTTTTGCTTGTGAGATAATTTTAGTCAACGGGTCTGTCACATTCAGATCCGTAAGTATTTTGCAAATTTCTATGTCGACAATGCTCTGCGCGGAGCTACTCTAGCTAATTGCTCCCACTTTCAATATGTATCTAGACCGAGACTTAGAGTCATCTAGATTAGTGTCAAAACTTGCATCGACGTAACCCTTTACGACGAACCTTTTGTCACTTCCATAATCGAGAAACATATCCTTATTCCACTAAGGATAATTTTGACCGCTGTCCAGTGATCTACTCCTAGATCACTATTGTACTCCCTTGCCAAAATCAGTGTAGGGTATACAATAGATCTGGTACACAGCATGGCATACTTTATAG
This sequence comes from Triticum aestivum, assembly GCF_018294505.1. Taxonomy (NCBI): domain Eukaryota; kingdom Viridiplantae; phylum Streptophyta; class Magnoliopsida; order Poales; family Poaceae; genus Triticum; species Triticum aestivum. The sequence goes on from NC_057808.1 coordinate 123,305,837, forward strand.
AACCTATGGCCGAGGCATAGGGAATGACTTTCATTCTTTTTCTATCTTCTGCCGTGGTCGGGCTTTGAGTCTTACTCAATTTCACACCTTGTAACACAGGCAAGAAACTCTTTCTTTGACTGTTCCATTTTGAACCACTTCAAAATCTTGTTAAGGTATGTACTCATTGAAAAAACTTATCAAGCGTCTTGATCTATCTCTATAGATCTTGATGCTCAATATGTAAGCAGCTTCACCGAGGTCTTTCTTTGAAAAACTCCTTTCAAACACTCCTTTATGCTTTGCAGAATAATTCTACATTATTTCCGATCAACAATATGTCATTCACATATACTTATCAGAAATGCTGTAGTGCTCCCACTCACTTTCTTGTAAATACAGGCTTCACCGCAAGTCTGTATAAAACTATATCCTTTGATCAACTTATCAAAGCGTATATTCCAACTCCGAGATGCTTGCACCAGTCCATAGATGGATCGCTGGAGCTTGCATATTTTGTTAGCACCTTTAGGATTGACAAAACCTTCTGGTTGCATCATATACAACTCTTCTTTAATAAATCCATTAAGGAATGCAGTTTTGTTTATCCATTTGCCAGATTTCATAAAATGCGGCAATTGCTAACATGATTCGGACAGACTTAAGCATAGATACGAGTGAGAAACTCTCATCGTAGTCAACACCTTAAACTTGTCGAAAACCTTTTGCGACAATTCTAGCTTTGTAGATAGTAACACTACTATCAGCGTCCGTCTTCCTCTTGAAGATCCATTTAATCTCAATGGCTCGCCGATCATTGGGCAAGTCAATCAAAGTCCATACTTTGTTCTCATACATGGATCTCATCTCAGATTTCATGGCCTCAAGCCATTTTGCGGAATCTGGGCTCACCATCGCTTCTTCATAGTTCGTAGGTTCGTCATGGTCTAGTAACATAACCTCCAGAACAGGATTACCGTACCACTCTGGTGCGGATCTTACTCTGGTTGACCTACGAGGTTCAGTAATAACTTGATCTGAAGTTCCATGATCATCATCATTAACTTCCTCACTAATTGGTATAGGCGTCACAGAAACTGGTTTCTGCGATGAACTACTTTCCAATAAGGGAGCAGGTACAATTACCTCATCAAGTTCTACTTTCCTCCCACTCACTTCTTTCGAGAGAAACTCCTTCTCTAGAAAGGATCCATTCTTAGCAACGAATGTCTTGCCTTCGGATCTGTGATAGAAGGTGTACCCAACTGTCTCCTTTGGGTATCCTATGAAGACACATTTCTCCGATTTGGGTTTGAGCTTATCAGGATGAAACTTTTTCACATAAGCATCGCAACCCCAAACTTTAAGAAACGATAACTTTGGTTTCTTGCCAAACCACAATTCATAAGATGTCGTCTCAACGGATTTAGATGGTACCCTATTTAACGTGAATGCAGCTGTCTCTAATGCATAACCCCAAAACGATAGTGGTAGATCGGTAAGAGACATCATATATCGCACCATATCTAATAAAGTATGGTTACGATGTTCGGACACACCATTACACTGTGGTGTTCCAGGTGGTGTGAGTAGTGAAACTATTTCACATTGTTTTAACTGAAGGCCAAACTCGTAACTCAAATACTCTTCTCCATGGTCAGATCGTAGAAACTTTATTTTCTTGTTACGATGATTTTCCACTTCACTCTGAAATTATATGATCTTTTCAAATGTTTCAGACTTCTGTTTCATTAAGTAGATATACCCATATCTGCTCAAATCATCTATGAAGGCCAGAAAATAATGATACCTGCTACGAGCCTCAATATTCATCGGACCACATACATCTGTATGTATGATTTCCAACAAATCTGTTGCTCTCTCCATAGTTCCGGAGAACGGCGTTTTAGTCATCTTGCCCATGAGGCACGGTTCGCAAGCATCAAGTGATTCATAATCAAGTGATTCCAAAATCCCATCAGTATGGAGTTTCTTCATGCGCTTTACACCAATATGACCTAAACGGCAGTGCCACAAATAAGTTGCACTATCATTATTAACTTTGCATCTTTTGGCTTCATTATTATGAATATGTGTATCACTACGATCGAGATCCAACAAACCATTTTATTGGGTGTATGACCATAGAAGGTTTTATTCATGTAAACAGAACAACAATTATTCTCTAATTTAAATGAATAAACGTATTGCAACAAACATGATCAAATCATATTCATGCTCAACGCAAACACCAAATAACACTTATTTAGTTTCAACACTAATCCCGAAAGTATAGGGAGTGTGCGATGATGATCATATCAATCTTGGAACTACTTCCAACACATCGTCACCTCGCCTTTTACTAGTCTCTGTTTATTCTGCAGCTCCCGTTTCGAGTTACTACTCTTAGCAACTGAACCAGTATCAAATGCTGAGGGGTTGCTATAAACACTAGTAAAGTACACATCAATAACATGTATATCCAATATACCTTTGTTCACTTTGCCATCCTTCTTATCCACCAAATACTTGGGGTAGTTCCGCTTCCAGTGACCAGTCCCTTTGCAGTAGAAGCACTTAGTCTCAGGCTTAGGACCAGACTTAGGCTTCTTCACTTGAGCAGCAACTTGCTTGCCGTTCTTCTTGAAGTTCCCCTTCTTCCCTTTGCCCTTTTCTTGAAACTAGTGGTCTCGTCAACCATCAACACTTGATGTTTTTCTTGATTTCTACCTTCGTCGATTTCAGCATCACGAAGAGCTCGGGAATTACCTTCGTCATCCCTTGCATACTATAGTTCATCACGAAGTTCTACTAACTTGGTGATGGTGACTAGAGAATTCTGTCAATCACTATTTTATCTGGAAGATTAACTCCCACTTGATTCAAGCGATTGTAGTACCCAGACAATCTGAGCACATGCTCACTGCTTGAGCTATTCTCCTCCATCTTTTAGCTATAGAACTTGTTGGAGACTTCATATCTCTCAACTCGGGTATTTGCTTGAAATATTAACTTCAACTCCTGGAACATCTCATATGGTCCATGACGTTCAAAACGTCTTTGAAGTCCCGATTCTAAGCCGTTAAGCATGGTGCACTAAACTATCAAGTAGTCATCATATTGAGCTAGCCAAACGTTCATAACGTCTGCATCTGCTCCTGCAATAGGTCTGTCACCTAGCGGTGCATCAAGGACATAATTCTTCTGTGCAGCAATGAGGATAATCCTCAGATCATGGATCCAATCCACATCATTGCTACTAACATCTTTCAACATAATTTTTCTCTAGGAACATATCAAAATAAACATAGGGAAGCAACAACGCGAGCTATTGATCTACAACATAATTTGCAAAATACTATCAGGACTAAGTTCATGATAAATTTAAGTTCAATTAATCAAATTACTTAAGAACTCCCACTTAGATAGACATCCCTCTAATCCTCTAAGTGATCACGTGATCCATATCAACTAAACCATGTCCGATCATCACGTGAGATGGAGTAGTTTCAACGGTGAACATCACTATGTTGATCATATCTACTATATGATTCACGCCCGACCTTTCGGTCTCCGTGTTCCGAGGCCATATCTGTTATATGCTAGGCTCGTCAAGTTTAACCTGAGTATTCCGCGTGTGCAACTGTTTTGCACCCGTTGTATTTGAACGTAGAGCCTATCACACCCGATCATCACGTGGTGTCTCAGCACGAAGAACTTTCGCAACGGTGCATACTCAAGGAGAACACTTATACTTTGATAATTTAGTGAGGGATCATCTTATAATGCTACCGTCAATCAAAGCAAGATAAGATGCATAAAAGATAAACATCACATGCAATCAATATAAGTGATATGATATGGCCATCATCATCTTGTGCTTGTGATCTCCATCTCCGAAGCACCGTCATGATCACCATCGTCACCGGCGCGACACCTTGATCTCCATCGTAGCATCGTTGTCGTCTCGCCAATCTTATGCTTCTACGACTATCGCTACCGCTTAGTGATAAAGTAAAGCATTACAGGGCGATTGCATTGCATACAATAAAGCGACAACCATATGGCTCCTGCCAGTTGCCGATAACTCGGTTACAAAACATGATCATCTCATACAATAAATTTAGCATCATGCTTTGACCATATCACATCACAACATGCCCTGCAAAAACAAGTTAGACGTCCTCTACTTTGTTGTTGCAAGTTTTACGTGGCTGCTACGGGCTTAGCAAGAACCGTTCTTACCTACGCATCAAAACCACAACGATAGTTTGTCAAGTTGGTGCTGTTTTAACCTTCGCAAGGACCGGGCGTAGCCACACTCGGTTCAACTGAAGTTGGAGAAACTGACACCCGCCGGCCACCTCTGTGCAAAGCACGTCGGAAGAACCAGTCTCGCGTAAGCGTACGCGTAATGTCGGTCCAGGCCGCTTCATCCAACAATACCGCCGAATCAAAGTATGACATGCTGGTAAGCAGTATGACTTATATCGCCCACAACTCACTTGTGTTCTACTCGTGCATATGACATCTACGCATAAAACCAGGCTCGGATGCCACTGTTGGGGAACGTAGTAATTTCAAAAATTTCCTACGCACACGCAAAATCATGGTGATGCATAGCAACGAGAGGGGAGAGTGTTGTCCATGTACCCTCGTAGACCGAAAGCGGAAGCGTTAGCACAACGCGGTTGATGTAGTCGTACGTCTTCACGATCCGACCGATCCAAGTACCGAATGTACGGCACCTCCGAGTTCAGCACACGTTCAGCTCGATGACGTCCCTCGAACTCCGATCCAGCCGAGCTTTGAGACAGAGTTCCGTCAGCACGACGGCGTGGTGACGACGATGATGTTCTACCGACGCAGGGCTTCGCCTAAGCACCGCTACGATATTATCGAGGTGGATTATGGTGGAGGGGGGCACCGCACATGGCTAAGAGATCAAGAGATCAACTGTTGTGTCTATGGGGTGCCCCCTGCCCCCATATATAAAGGAGCAAGGGGGGAGGCGGCCGGCCTAGGAGGAGGGCGCGCCAAGGGGGGAGTCCTACTCCCACCGGGAGTAGGACTCCTCCTTTCCTTGTTGGAGTAGGAGAAGGGAAGGGAGAAGGAGAAGGAAGGAAGGGGGCGCCCCCCCTCCCTAGTCCAATTCGGACTAGTCCATGGGGAGGGGTGTGGCCACCCTTTGGGGCCTTTCTCTCATTTCCCGTATCGCCCATTAAGGCCCAATACGAATTCCCGTAACTCTCCGGTACTCCGAAAAATACCCGAATCACTCGAAACCTTTTCGATGTCCGAATATAGTCGTCCAATATATCGATCTTTACGTCTCGACCATTTCGAGACTCCTCGTCATGTCCCCGATCTCATCCGGGACTCCGAACTCCTTCGGTACATCAAAACTCATAAACTCATAATAAACTGTCATCGTAACGTTAAGCGTGCGGACCCGACGGGTTCGAGAACTATGTAGACATGACCGAGACACGTCTCCGGTCAATAACCAATAGCGGGACCTGGATGCTCATATTGGCTCCCACATATTCTACGAAGATCTTTATCGGTCAAACGGCATAACAACATACGTTGTTCCCTTTGTCATCGGTATGTTACTTGCCCGAGATTCGATCGTCGGTATCTTAATACCTAGTTCAATCTCGTTACCGGCAAGTCTCTTTACTCGTTCCGTAATACATCATCTCGCAACAAACTCATTAGTTGCAATGCTTGCAAGGCTTAAGTGATATGCATTACCGAGAGGGCCCAGAGATACCTCTCCGACAATCGGAGTGACAAATCCTAATCTCGAAATACGCCAACCCAACAAGTACCTTCGGAGACACCTGTAGAGCACCTTTATAATCACCCAGTTACGTTGTGACGTTTGGTAGCACACAAAGTGTTCCTCCGGTAAACGGGAGTTGCATAATCTCATAATCATAGGAACATGTATAAGTCATGAAGAAAGCAATATCAACATACTAAACGATCGAGTGCTAAGCTAACGGAATGGGTCAAGTCAATCACATCATTCTCCTAATGATGTGATCCCGTTTAATCAAATGACAACTCATGTCTATGGCTAGGAAACATAACCATCTTTGATCAACGAGCTAGTCAAGTAGATGCATACTAGTGACACTCTGTTTGTCTATGTATTCACACATGTATCATGTTTCCGGTTAATACAATTCTAGCATGAATAATAAACATTTATCATGATATAAGGAAATAAATAATAACTTTATTATTGCCTCTAGGGCATATTTCCTTCACTACATATTTATTTACGGTGTAGAATCACTCATTTCGCTCCATATGTACTCATTTAGGGTGTAGTCTAGTCACTTGTTGAAATCTCTAGAAAGGCAAATACTCCTTTCCGGTTTACAGGGCTGTACTAACAAGTACTACAATAGTGGGCTCACATAGCAATTTTGTCTCATGCAAGAGCCTGGCTATATGCGTGCTCCAAGGCTCCGCAGCACGCCCCACCCCTACACAAAGACTGCCACGCGAGCGTTCGCAACTGCCACGTTTGGGTCGCGCTTGGCTCTTCGCCTCCTCGAGAAGATGAACAATGATGTTACTACTTCTACAGTATCGGATCAACTGTTGCATGTCCTTCCACCGCGTGCGTGCGGGAGTAGTAAGCAAAAGCCTGTCCTCGTCTGCGAGCCACCGCGCGCATGGGCGAGGGAGAAGGCGTGTAGTAGTAAAATCAAGCTTCTCCTCGTTGTACGAGTTGACGCGACACATCATAGCACTGGCTCCACATGCTTGCCTCTAAACTTGGCTAAAAGACCTACAGTGTACAATATATTTGCTGCAACCTCTAACATTTACCCCACCACAAATTAAAATATATATTCCTGTCTTGACCAGATAAGCATGCAAACTACAATCACCAGGATGACAGGTAGGGCCAGAAGATTATTTTAATCAAAAAAATGCTTCGAGACGGCCTCATAGCATGGTGTAAGTGCATCTAGTGCCCCTTAGTGATTTTGGTGTATTGAAGACTTATAGGTTAAGGGACTGATGCGTTTGTGAGTGTACACAGGTATATAAGTCTATGAGGAGTTTGATATTTACAGAGAAAGTCGACCCCTAAAAATGAAGTTCTTTGACTGAAGACTTTGGATTTCTAAAGACTTTCTGAAGATTTTGAAAGTGAAGAAATTGGTGTGACCATGAAGACTTGGTATTCATTCGAAGAACATGAAGCGTGAATACTTTTGTTTTCGTAGTTTCAATTTCTCTTTCTTGAGTCATAGGATACACCGTACTGTTAAAGGGGGTCGAGGAAATACTAAGGAAAAATTTCCATGTGATGCTCAACTCAAAATCCTACAGTTACCAATCCCTTCGAGTGAAGCCATTGGAAATCTCATGCAGTTCAGTCAATTCCTTCAGTGACAGAGACGAAGTTCTTTTGGTCTCTGAGGAATTTGTTCTGACTAAGGAGTTAGGAATTCGCCAGTGCGGATTGCCTACAAGTGAGGAACATGATAGCCCTGAGGAATTTGATAGTCAAATTTCTGACCGTTGCTGTGCCACGCGCCAGCTGTCCCAAAATATCTCCCCACCTAACGGTCATATCATTGAAGGGCATTTATGTCTTATCGTGTCGGGCTGATCCCTAGGCTATAAATAGCCGCCCCTGCAACCACTAGCTGGTTGGCTGCTCCGAGAGAAACTGACACTTGTCATTTGAGAGCATCCCATCCTCCGAGGACTTTGAGCGAAAATCATCAAGTGAGGAAACCCAAACCCAAACACCTACAAACCCAAAGTGATTGAGCATCACTGAAGAGATTGATCCAGCATGGATCCGACGCTTGTTACCTTTGAAGATTGTGCATCTTCCAGACGGTTAGGCGTCATGGTCTAGAGCATCCAAGAGGAAATTGTGGATCGCCGAGTGACCGAGTTTGTGAAGGTTTGGAAGTCACCTGAAGACTTACCACGAGTGATTGGGTGAGGTCTGTGTGACCTTAGCTCAAGGAGAATACGGTGAGGACTGTGTGTCCGGGACTGTGTGTCCTCAGGTTTAAATACCTAGCCGCTCCAACCAGATGTACAACTGTCACAACAGTTGGAACTGGTCTACCAAATCATTGTCTTCACCAAGCCTACTGGTTCTATTTCCTCAACTCTTTCATTTCCTCATTACAGTTGTTGTGTGCTTGTTCATATCTATTTGAAGACTTTGACTGAAGACTTCCTCAATTTCCTCAGTTCAATTTCTTCAGTCTGTTTGTCTTCATCCTGTGTTATCCTATGCTTACGCTTCCCGTACTCTGTATCTGTTTTCATTTCATCATGATGTCGATGTTTATGTTATGTCATGTTTGCATCTGAGTACTTATTCCGCTGCAAGTAGTTCTTCGCTTAGGAATTTCGTCACCCTGAAATTCCTCAGTGAAGAATTCATAAAAATTGCCTATTCACCCCCCTCTAGTCGATATAACACACTTTCAATTGGTATCAAAGCAAGGTACTCCCTTGTTCTGTGTGATTTTGGTTTAACCGCCTGGAGTTTTAGTTATGTCGACCGCAGGTATGATCAAGGTCTCTGCTGGGTGTCCTACCTTCGATGGGACGGACTACCCCTACTGGAAGAATAAGATGCGAATGCATGTTGAGGCAATTGATAACGATCTCTGGTATGTTGTGGAAAATGGTGTTCCCTCAGTCACACCTTCTCTGAATGCTGCTGATGTGAAGAGATTCAAGCAACTCGATTCTCAAGCGAAGAACATCATATGTGGGCATCTGAGCAAAGGGCAGTATGGAAGAGTGAGTGCTTTGGAAACTGCTAAGCTTATCTAGGATAGGCTGTCCAAGGTCAATGAAGGAGTCTCAACACAGCGTGACTCTCGAGTTAACGTTCTTCGCAATCTCTTCAACCGCTTCAAAAGACTCAACAATGAGAATGTCCAGCAGACATTCGATCGCCTCACTGACATCTCAAACGAGGTTCAAGCACTTGGTGCCACTGACATCACCGACCATGAGGTGGTGAAAAAATTGCTGAGATCGCTTGATTCCTCATTTGATACTCTGGCACTGATGATACAAGAGCGTGGAGATTACAAGTCACTTGATCCCGCTGATATCCTCGAGAGGCTAAACACTCATGAGTTCCAGCTTGCTGAGAAGAGAGATCTCTATGGTTCGAGCTATGGCAGATCACGTGCCCTGAAGGCCAAGGCAGTCTCTGAATCTAAAGGTGAAGATTCTGGTAGTAGTCTTGGTGATCCTGAAGAACTGAGCCAGGAGCTAGCACTACTCGTGAAGAAATTTCAGAAGTTCTCAAGACGTGGCCGCTTTGGAAAATCTTCAAGGAGTAATGATTCCTCATCCAGTGACTATAAGAAGAGATTATGCCACAAATGCAAGAAACCCGACCACTACATTCAAGACTGTCCTCAGTGGGAAAAGGAATCAAAGAAGAAGAAATACAAGGATTACAGTTCTGATGACTCAAAGAAGAAATCTTCAAAGTCTTCATCATCAAAATCCTCGAAGTCTTCATCTCACAATAAGAGCAGCTCCAAGAAGGCTCGGGCACTCATTGGCAAGGAAATGGACTCTGAAGCTGAATCTGAGGAACATGAGGAAGAGGAGGCATCTGAGGAGTCAGAATCTGGTGTGGCGAGCCTAGCTCTCGCTACTGCGTTCGTCAGCAAGTCCATCTTCAACTCTGAAGAAAATGGCTTCACCAACAAGGCTGATGAAGGCGATGATGACTACGCTCCCACCTATTGCTTCATGGCAAAAGGTGCCAAGGTACTCAAATACCCCTCCTCTGAATCAAGTGAGGATGAATCTGATGAAAACCTCAAGCCTGGCTACTCTAAACTTGCTAAAATTGCTGTGAAACAACAAAAGGCTTTTGAAAAGGTTCAAAACATGCTAGACAAAAGTGATGATATGTTGGGTGAAGAAATGGATCGCACTAAAACCTTGACTGAAAATCTTCAGAGACTTCAGTCTAAGTTTGACAACCTTCAAAGTCATCATAACACTCTCTTATCTGATCATGAGAAGCTTTCTTATGAATTTCTTCAAAGAAAGCAAGATCTTGAAAAGCTAAGGGTGGGTTATGAAGATCTTCAGAAGGAGCACGATTCATTACTTGCTCAACAAATCAGTGTTGCTCAGGAAGAATTTGTTCCTCCATGTTTGAAGTGCATTGAATGTGAATCTGCTAATTCTTCACCTGAATGCTCAAATGCTTCTAATGATACAAATTCTTCACCTGTCTATCTATCACTAATTCCTCATCTGAGGACAATGCTAGTATCATTGATGATGCAGGGCTGAAGGAATTGTATATGACAGGCATGTACAAAAGCCTCAAAGGGCATCAGGCTCTTTGTGATGTGCTTAAAAAGCAGATCCTCAACATGAACCCTAGGAAAGATGGTATTGCCTTTGAGAGGAAACTCAATGCTGATGGGACATACTGGAAGCCTGAGCAGTATCCCAAAACCTCATGGGTTGCTGCAAAGGGACCTCCAGTAGATCCATCTACTTATCTGGCTTTACATGTGAATCTCCTCATTCTTCTGATGAGTCATTTGACTCCAACTATAAACTGTTCAAAAATCAGAATGGTGAAGTATTTGCTAGATATGTTGGCACTAACTGCAGGAACGGTTCCCCTATGAAGAAAATCTGGGTTCCCAAAAGGTGCCTTGAAAGTCTTCAGGTGAATGTCATCATGACACCACCTGTGAAGAATAGGAACCCCAGATCAAAATCTTCATATGGACCAAATTCTTCATATGGATCCAAGTCCTCATACGGACCAAACTCCTCACGTGGATCAAATTCCTCAAAAGGATCAAAGTCCTCATATGAACATCATTGCGCTAACACTTATGTTTCGCAGGGAAGATTTAAGGGCTATGAATATGAGCATTATTCTTCTAACCATTATGTTCATAAGTCCTTGAAGAATTTCTCTACTTATTCATATGCTTACCCTAACTCCTCTTATGCGAAACGAAGTGGACTGGTTTCAATGCCACCGTTCTCTTATGGAGCTCGCAGAATGATGAACTCTTTGCCACCCCTTCAGATGTGGGTGGTGAAGAAAAAGAACTAATTTCTTATGCAGGGTCAGGTCTCCAGACGTGCTTAAACGTCTGAAGAATTTGCTGGAGACCTAAAATTGCCTGAAAGGACGCAGGCTAATCATGAAGAAATGAATCCTCATTTCTCACGTCCTCATACTGTTTTATCTGCTGTATTGCTTGATGAAATTGATCTGATGAATTTGATATCATATTCTTCACTGATGAAGTATATGAGTTCGTAAGCTGCACTAATTCATCTACATGATGATCAACCCAAAGCCAATGAGTGGTTCCTCGATAGTGGATGTACAAATCACATGACTGGTGACAAGAATCTATCGATGGATGTTCCCTTATCTCCATCGCATCTGAAGCATATCATCTTCGCTGACAAAGGCAAAAGCCAGGTATTGGGTCTAGGTAAGGTTGCGATCTCAAAGGATCCAGTCCTTAGGATACAACCTCATGTCTGTCTCAATGCTTTGTGATCTTGATATGGTTGTTATCTTTGGCAAGTATCGTTGTGTTGTGATCATGGAAGCTGACAATTCCAAAGTCTTCGAAGGCTTTAGGAGAGGAGATCTGTATATTGTTGATTTCTCTACAGGACCACAACCAACTACATGTCTACATGCAAAAGCTTCAGAAGGCTGGCTATGGCATCGACGACTTGGTCATGCTGGGATGAGGAACTTGCACATGCTCGCGAAGAAGAAGCATGTCATTGGCATTGAGAATGTCAAATTCCTCAAGGATCACTTGTGCGGAGCCTGTGAAGCTGGAAAGATGACCAAGGCCAAGCATCCAGCGAAGACTATCATGACAACCACTCGACCATTTGAATTGCTTCACATGGATCTCTTTGGTCCTAATCACTATTCTACAGTTACAAATGATGCATCTCTATATGGCTTTGTTATTCTTGATGATTACTCTCGTTACACATGGGTGCATATTGTCACTTACAAACATGAGGTGCAGGAAGTCTTCAAATGATTTTCCTCGAGGGCTTCAACCAACTTTGGTGTGAAGATCAAGCACATCAGAAGTGACAATGGAACTGAGTTCAAGAATTCTGGTCTTGATTACTATCTTGATTAACTTGGTATTACTTATGAGTTATCTGCTCCTTATACTCCTCAGCAGAATGGCGTCGTGGAGCGCAAGAACAGGACTCTCGTTGAGATGGCTCGCACTATGCTTGATGAATACAAGACGCCTCGTCGTTTCTGGATTGAGGCAATTGATACCGCGTGCCACATCATCAACAGAGTATATCTTCACAAATTCTTCAAGAAGACTGCATATGAACTCCTCACTAACAAGAAACCCAATGTGAGTTATTTCAAAGTCTTCGGTGCTAAATGATGGATTAGAGATCCTCAACACAATTCTAAATTTGCACCGAAAGCACATGAAGGTTTTATGCTCGGTTACGGAAAGGACTCGCACACCTAGAGAGTCTTCAACAACGTTCACCACAAAGTTGTTGAAACTGTAGATGTGCGGTTCGATGAAACTAATGGCTCGCAAAGAGAGCACCTACCTTCTGTGTTAGATGAACAGTCACCTGAGGAAACTATCAAGTTCAAGGCTACTGAGGATGTCCCACCGAAGAATCTGTTGAAGAAATCATTCCAGAACATGAAGAACATCATGCTGATGCACCTGAAGAAAATGGTGTTGAAGAAAATGCTTCAAATTCCTCGACGACAACCCGCTCATCCTCGTGTTGCAAACGAAGTGCAGATTGAGAAAATCATCAGCGACATCAACATTCCAGGTCCTCTCACACGCTCAAGAGCTTCACATTTGTCTAACTTTTGTGGGCACTTTGCTTTCGTCTCTATCACAGAGCCCACTAAGGTAGATGAAGCATTTCTGGAGCCTGAGTGGATTCAAGCTATGCAAGAGGAACTACATCAATTCGAGCTCAACAACGTCTGGGAACTGGTCAAACGTCTAGATCCTCGCAAGCACAATATCATTGGCACAAAGTGGATCTACCACAACAAGCAAGATGAAAATGGCCTTGTGGTGAGGAATAAGGCATGGCTTGTAGCTCAAGGCTACACACAGGTTGAAGGAATTGATTTCGATGAAACTTTTGCACCTGTTGCTAGACTTGAGGCTATTCGCATATTACTTGCTTATGCTAACCATCATGGTATCACTTTATATCAAATGGATGTGAAAAGTGCATTCCCCAATGGTAAGCTTGAGGAAGAAGTATATGTTGCTCAACCCCCAGGTTTTGAAGATCCAAAGCATCCCGACAAAGTCTTCAGACTCAATAAGGCCCTCTATGGCCTCAAGCAGGCCCCTCGGGCGTGGTATGATACTTTGAAGGAATTCCTCATGAAGAAAGGCTTCAAACCCGGTTCACTTGACCCAACTCTTTTCACTAAATCTTATGATGGTGAATTGTTTGTGTGCCAAATATATGTTGATGATATCATTTTGGCTGTACTGACCAACGTTACAGTGATGAATTTGCCTATATGATGAGTGAAGAATATCAAATGTCTATGATGGGAGAATTGAAATTCTTCTTAGGTCTTCAAATTCGTCAACAGCGCAATGGCATATTCATATCTCAGGAGAAATACCTCAAGGATGTACTGAGGAAATTCGGCATGCAAGATTGCAATGGCGTCAAAATCCCTATGCCCACAAATGGCCATCTATGCACTGATGAAAATGGTATTGACTTCGATCAAAAGGTATACCGCTCCATGATTGGTTCTTTATTGTATTTATGTGCATCTAGGCCAGATATTATGCTTAGTGTTTGCATGTGTGCCCGATTTCAAGCTACACCGAAGGAATCACACCATAAGGCTGTGAAACATATTCTTCGATATCTAGCTCACACACCAACACTTGGATTATGGTACCCCAAGGGCTCGGCTTTTGATCTCATTGGATATTCAGACTCTGACTATGCTGGTGATCGTGTGGACCGCAAGTCAACATCAGGCACATGCCATTTCCTCGGACGATCTTTGGTCTGTTGGTCCTCGAAGAAACAGAACTGCGTATCACTGTCTACTGCTGAAGCTGAGTACATTGCTGCTGGTTCTTGCTGTGCTCAATTGCTGTGGATGAAGCAAACTCTCAAGGACTACGGCGTCAACATGAAGAATGTGCCTCTCTACTGTGACAATGAGAGTGCCATCAAGATTGCTCATAACCCAGTTCAGCACTCGAAGACAAAGCACATTCAGATTCATCATCATTTTCTTCATGATCATGTGTGGAAGGGCGACATCTATATTGAGCATGTAAGGACTGAAGAGCAGCTAGCCGATATCTTCACAAAGCCCTTGGATGAGAAGAGATTTAGCAAGTTGAGGTGTGAGCTAAATATCATGGAATCTTCGAATGTCCTTTGAAAAGGACACACATCCTAACACTTATGCAAAATTGATGACTTAGATGTGCAACACGCGAAGAAACGTTTTTCTTCAATCAATGAAGACTAACACTCTAAGTGTGAAGAAATTAATGAAGAATTTGATTCTCAGAGCCATGCGACAATTGTACGCGGTGTCTGAAATCTTCATTCTTATACGGTGGGTCACGCCACCACCAAAAGTTGAAAATCTTAAATTTGAGTTTTTTCTCATTTTTGAAATTCCTCAGTTGTTCATTTTCTTCAACTTTGCAATGTCTTCACTCTTTCCGTTGTTGTTCTTCATTGGCTATATATATATATGAGTTTATGTCCTCTACAGCATTCACTTATTGCTATTTCTTCAAGTTGCTTTTTCTGCTAAGTGAATGTGATCGGACCCTTCCCCCTCTATGCTAAACTCATCCCATTCTATTCACAAATTCTTCACGTGTGTTCTATTTGCTCATTCAAAATCTTCACTTTGTCCTTGTTAGCTGAAGAATTTGCGAATAAAACTTTAAAACTTATCTTATCTGAATTTTTGGCGTTTGCCGCTCAAACCGTTCCACATTCCATGATACATTATCCTATTCACCCATGATCGCCACCTCTCAGTACGTGGGTGACACATGTCACGTGAATGAGAAGGGTCAGGGGCACGTTCGTCCAATTTCCTCGGGCGAGCAGTTTTTCACTTCGGCTATAAATACCCCTCCCCTTCCTCACTTCGTTTTTACTCCGCTCGACCTCACTCCCTCGCTCGATCTCTCAAACCCTAGCGCCGCCACTACTTCCATCGTCGCCGGTGAGGAAGAGCTTGACTGCCTCGACCTCGTCACCGTTGTACTCGCGCCGGCTGCGGATTTCTTCACTCCGCCGCCGCCGTAGCTTTCTTCCTCTGCCAAGTTAGGGCATGGAAGATCTAAACCGACGAGCTTCAAATCTACACTTCCCAGTTCATCGTGTTCTTCGTCAAGGGTAATTAAAAGTTACTTTTACTGCCCGTGTTGATTCTGATGTTTTCTACAAATTCATCAAAAGGTTTTTATTCTTCAAATCTTCACACACTAAACACCTCACATATCATATGTTCTTGATCTGTTTCCCTAAGCAACATTTTTCTTCAAGATTCCTCAATTGTGTGGATTTTTAATCTGTACAACTCTAGAACCTAAGACAAAGAACGCTTAGTGAAATTCCTCAAGGCTCATCTGGTCAAATTTCTCAAACTTGTTCTTGTTTCAAAAACTTCTGAGAACGCATATGACCTCTCCAAATTCCTCACAACTATACTCTGTTCACAGGTACACATGTCCACTGCTGAATCACTAGGTTCTCATCAACTTAACTCATTTGCAGCGTTCCTCGAAGAAAAGTTGCACGCCTCCTCAGAGAACTCTATTGTCCAAAAGCCTCAGCTGAAGAAAATGGCTGATGACAAGAGACCTCAGAAGGGAGGAAAGAAATTGGAAGTCAACACAGCGTTCAAAATCCCTGATGACATTTACAAGGATTATTGCACTCCTGATGAGGCCACACATGGAAAGGAGGACAAAAATCAGCGCAAGGTGCGCATACAAAGGATAGAGAGGAGATGGGCACGGGAATGGAGGGAGTACAGATATGTCACTCCTAAATACATGAAGAAATTCGCTCTTCACCCTCCATGCCCAAGACCTCCATTGGCACCAGGCCAAGAAGCTGATCCTACCAGCCTCAAGCGTGGTGAGGACTATCCTGATGAATGGTCCAAGCGTCAAGCTAAACTGGACAAACAGGAAAAAGAAGCAGTGATGAAATTCAATGAAGACTCTGCTGCTGCTACCACTGTTGAGGCCGCTGCTAGCAAGCCTAAGAAAGCCATGCCAAAGAAGCCTGCTCACAAGCCTAGTGCTTCAACTTCTCTGCCCTCACAGCCAAGCTCCTCAGCAATGCCCTCACGACCAAGTTCAGCAAAGCCCTCACGGCAAATTCCTCAAGCTGCACCTGCTCCTCCAAAGTCCTCAGCACCTCCGTCCAAATCCTCAGCACCTGCGCATCTCGCCTCGTGCCAAAGGACGACTGGCATCTCCATTGCCTCAGGAGCCTCTAGAAGTTCTTCTGCTCTCCCGCATTCTTCAACTGACCCCACTACACTGAAGACTAAGGTGTCACGCCCAAGATGCGACCCTATCCTAAAGGAACTCGAAGGTCCCACCAAGGATAGAAGCGCATCTTGAAGACGCTTTTGCAAGGTGGATATCATTACATCAACATTACATAATATATGGGGATACATACAAAAGGCACAAATGCCCCAAGAATACATCAACACATCATACATAAGATCAACATCCGACTACGGATGAACACAAACAGAAACTCAAACAACATCCACCCTGCTCGCCCAGGCTGCCGACCAGGAACCTAACCCAACATCGATGAAGAAGAAGGAGGAGAACTCCAAGACAAGTAAACATCGCTCTCGCGTCATGATCATCGCAATACTTGTACCTGCAACTGTGGTTGTAGTAATCTGTGAGCCACGAGGACTCAGGAATCCCATTACCATGGGTATCAAGACTAACAAAGCTTAATGGGTAAGGAAGGGGTAAAGTGGTGAGGCTGCAGCAGCGGCTAAGCACAGTATGGTGGCTAACTTACGCAAATAAGAGCGAGAAGAGAAGCAACGCAAGCGGTCATCAACTAGTAATGATCAAGAAGTGATCCTGAACTCCTACTTACGTCAAACATAACCCAAAAACCGTGTTCTCCTCTCAAACAACCCTGAAAAGAGACAATCACGGTCACGCACACGGTTGGTGTATTTTAGAAGAGTTTACTTCAAGTTTACTACAACCGGATATTAACAAATTCCCATCTGCCACATAACCGCGGGCACGGCTTTCGAAAGTTTATACCCCGCAGGGGTGTCCCAACTTAGCCCATAATAAGCTCTCACGATCAACGAAGGATATTCCTTCTCCCGGGAAGACCCGATCAGACTCGGAATCCCGGTTACAAGACATTTCGACAATGGTAAAACAAGACCAGCAAGACCACCCGAATGTGCCGACAAATCCCGATAGGAACTGCACATATCTCGTTCTCAGGGCACACCGGATGTAGCGACCAGACCTCAAATAGTCTGTGCTGCTGTGCACCAGTGTCATCCCTGGATCAGTAATGCTGACACGCACAGTACAAATGGAGGATTTATAACAGAGTAGCAATCACACACTTATTACATCGAATATCTCCAAAGAGAATAAGTATGATAAATATGGCTTAAGGCCATCTAAAAACGATAACAGCGGAAGACTTGGAAGATAAGTGAGTCCATCAACTCCAACGGCATCACTGAGTATAAGACCACGACCTAAGACACCTTACTCGTCGTCTGAAAAGTCTGCAACATGAAACGTTACAGCCCGAAAACGGGTCAGCACATGGAATATGCTGGCAAAATAACACATGGAGAATAATGAACATAATAATGCTATACTACATGCATATATGGCTGGTGGAAAGCTCTATGGTTAAAGTTTTTGCGAAAAGCCAATTTTTCCCTACTGCAAAGGAATAAATTTTTATTTAACTATCATGGTGGTTGTTAAACATTGAGATGGTTGACAGCATCTCAATCCCAATTAAAAGTCATCATTAACCCAACAAAATTAATTAAAAGTAACATGGTGATGAGATTCAAATGATAATCCAGGTACTAGATACTCAAATTGTCCATAACCGCGGACACGGCTAACCATGATTAGTTTGTACACTCTGCAGAGGTTTGCGCACTTTTCCCCACAAGACTCGATCGCCTCCGCTTGATTCTCGCACTACATGATGTTTGAGAAACGGATGACCGAGACACAGTCTTTCAGAAACAATCACTCTTTACTCCGGATGGACAGTTACACCTACTTTCCCCTACATCTGCTAGCCCACCTCTTCAAGAGATCATGTAACCTACTCAACTATGCTAGAGCCCATAATAGCTTGTGGCTGCACACGGAAGTTTCTAGCATGAATAATCTTATGATCCCTTTGAGCCTGGGTGGCGGTCCTTATACAAACAGACAACACTGGGTTCCCCAGGTGCCTTAATCCACCCAGATGTGAGTTTTAGTTGCCACCTTAAGTAAACCATTATTAACAATCTCACATCTGTCATGAATGTCTCTCAAACCCAATCCACGTCTACGAGCATAGCATGGCAATATAATAGCAAACGCAGAAGTAACTCCCAAGGGTTTGATAATTGAAACAGGTAATAGGTACTACCTCAACTACTTCCCAATACCCACAATTTAATTAGATCCTAATCATGCAATGTTTGAGGAATAGATCTAATGCAATAAAAACTGGGTATGGAAGGGTATGATCAAAGTGTTACTTGCCTTGCTGATGATCCGCGAAACCTAGCGATTCGAAGTAACAAGCGGCACACTCCGGGTACTCTATCGCAAACAAACAAGCAAACAATAAGTACTTATCTAATGCACAAGTAAAACTCGAATGAAAGATCCAACCAGAAAGTTCAACTTAAGAACTCCGGTTTGCAAAAAGAATCAACTCAAACGAAGCAGCGAAAGTCAAACGGCGAAAGAAACAAGCTTCGTTTACTAATCTGGATCTAGGTCAAATTTTACAGTAGCAAAAACTTGTTTGAGTAGGTTAAACGGAAAGAGAATTTCGAGACGAAACTCTAGGCGCTTGAATCGCCTGATTCCGATAAACGAGCGAAGATCCGATCAGAAATCGAGATCTGAGATAATCGCGGAAAAATCCGGCGAAAAAGAAAAACTGACGCACGGTTAAAGAACGGACGTTCGTTAACAGAGAAAATCCGACGAACGCGTTCGTTAAAATGAACGGGTCGGTGAACGCTCACAAAACCGAAGAAATAAACCGATCTAGGTTTTTTTTTTAACATTCCGCCGAAAAATTCATAGAAAAATAAATAAAAAATTCAAAAAAGATAAAACAAATTTCCCCCGTCTAGTTAGAATATTTAGAACAGGGTGAACATTTTTTTTGACATAAAAATGCAGTTTTGAAAACGTGCAATATTTTTAATGCAATTAAAATTGCAAATAAAATCCGAATAAAATCCAATAAATGATTTTAATATTTTTCCTCCAATATTTCAATTGTTTTGGAGAAGTCATATTTTCTCCTCTCATTAAATTTTTAATGAAATACTTTTCCGGAGAGAAAATAATTAAAACCAAAATCCTCGTTTTATTATTTGATGAAAATCAAATATGAAAAATTCGAGAAAATCCCCAACTCTCTCCGAGGGTCCTTGAGTTGCTTAGGATTTATCGAGGATTTGTCAAAATGCAATAAAATTATGATATGCAATGATGATCTATGTATAACATACCAAATTGAAAATTTGGGATGTTACACCGGATGAGCCAGACGTCGGGTTGGCATAGACCCTGGTTGCCCAGGGGGCACCGGACATCGCTCGGTTTGGACCAGCACTCAGAGGAGCACTGGCCCGGGGGGCTAAAATAAAGATGACCCTCGGGCTCCAGAAACCCAAGGGAAAAAGGCTTAGGTTGTTAGGCAAATGTAAAACCAATGTTGGGCCTTGTTGGAAGAGTTTTATCCAAGGCGAACTGTCAAGGGGTTCCCATAAAACCCAACCGCGTTAGGGACGCAAAATCCGGGAACATAATACCGATATGACAGAAACTAGGGCGGCAAGAGTGGAACAAAACACCAGGCATAAGGCCAAGCCTTCCACCCTTTACCAAGTATATAGATGCATTAATAATATAAGTGATATTGTGATATCCCAACATAAACATAATCCAACATGGAGCAAACTTCATCTTCACCTGCAACTAGCAACGCTATAAGAGGGGCTGAGCAAAAGCGGTAACATAGCCAAACAACGGTTTGCTAGGAAGGGTGACAAAGGTTAGAGATTCATGGCATTTTGGGAGGCTTGATAAGCAAGTGGTAGGTAACGTGGCATAGCGATAGCATCGAGGCAACTAGCATAGCAATGATAGTAATGAGATTCAAGGTGACGGTCATCTTGCCTGAAATCCCGCTAGGAAGAAGAACGATTCCATGAAGAAGATGAAGCCACGTAGACGAACCAATCGTAGACGAATGAATCCTCACGATCGCAACGAAACAGGAACTAACAAGAAGAAGCAACACCGGAAAGAAGCAAACAACATGGTAAACACCCATCACATAAATATGGCATGATGCACAATCAAGTATGATGCATGTCCGGTTTAATGAGGCATGGCATGGCAAAGTGCACAAACAATACTACAAATTAAGAGGAGCTCAATATGCAACGAGTTGCATATTGACGAAACACCACATCAATTATTTATTTCGCTCTCGTTTAGGGACACACCAATATTAAATGTTGTTAAACATGGCAAGAGGTGAAGCATAATAATACTACCTATCTAGGCAAGTTTAAAAGAGGCCGGAACAACAAACAACAATTCCGGAAAATCTTCATATGCATATTTCGAATTTGGTACTGTTCTGCCCTATATACAATTTGAATGTTGTTAAACAGCAAAATAAAGTGCAGCAAGTTAATCTATTCATTTTTCTACCCCATTTACATATAAAGTTTATTTAAAACGGAGCTACGGTTATTTAGATATGAATTAAACCATTTTAGCAAGTCATTTATGCAAATTAAATCAAACAGCATATTAAACATTTTAAACCTGGATGAAAACAGCATATTATGAAACTAGATGAAATTCTAAGCATGTCGCATATATAGTTTGTTTGGTTTGGATGCATGCATATTTAGCTATAGACAATGTAAAACCGTGGCAATTCTGTAAATAAGAATGCATTGGAAAATGCTAAAATACTCAGACTGGGGAAAAATATGCCCGGGCCGGAGTGCAGCAACCTAGGAAGATTTGGACCGAGTGAGCGCTGAGTGTGTGTGTGTGCGTGCAACAGAGCAAAAAATTGGGGCACTAGGATTCGAACCCAGGACCTCCTAGGGTGTGTGCTGCGTGCTGACCAATCGGGCTGGCTGAGTGCTTGTGATTGGGAAGGTGCATAGCTCTAGTTGAAGAGGGAAAACGCCCGGTCTTAGATCCATGGACGCACAACAACTTGCCGGCGACGACGACGAGCAAAGCAGCGGCTACAGATGCAGCGGATCACCGGCGGGGGTGCGGAAACGTGCGAGGGTGCGCGCTTGCGAGCGAAGGCTGTTTGTGGGGGTGGCGTGCGTGCAGGCACTTGTGCACGAGCAGGAGCTCGTCCCCGGTCATGGAGAAGACTACGACCGAATCCGTGCGGTTGGAGCTGTGCGGCTGCTGCGGGGAGCGCTAGGATTGTGTGCGTGTGCGAACAGATAGGGTCGAGCGCTTGCGAGTGTCGTGCGCAAGGGTCCGAACAGAGGAGCTAAAGGCACGAGCTTCCGCTCGCTACCATGGCAAGTCATGGTGGCCGGAGCTCCTGTTCACGAAGGGCGGCGACTATAGCGTATGAACGGAGCAAAAAAAAGGGGATAAGGAGTGGAGCATCACCGTGGGTTTGCCGGTGACGACGGACTCGCCGGGGAAGCAGAGGAGATGGCGGAGGCGCTGGTTGTCGGGGACGTACGGGTGCATGATGAAGACGAAGAAGGGGAAGAAGACATCGAGGAGGAAGCTGATCCAGGCTCTAGGCAGTTTCTGCGGAGCCGAGGACGAAGTAGGGGACGCGTGCGTCACTCCCCGAGGAAGAAGACGACGGCCTCGAGCTTGATCGCGCCAGAGTAGAGCTCGTGCATGGCGTTGGCGACGGCTATGGCGTGGAGTGGCTTACCTTGCGGCGGCTAGACGAGGAAGAGGGAGGAATGGAAAGAGGAGAGACCCTAGGGCACCGGGGCATGATTTATAGGAGGTAGGGAGGCTGTCCCGGCCGTCAAATCAAGCCAGCTGCCGACGTGGAGGTGCTGGATGCGCTGCCGTACAGGAGAGAAGAAGAAGAAGAACAGGGCGCTGGTGGGCTGGATGGGCTGCAACAGACGGAGTAAGTGGTGCGCTAGACCATGGCTGGGCTAAGGCGCTGGGCTCTCTCTCTCCCTTATATTCTTTCCTTTTTCATTTTCCAGAACAGAAAACACTTGGAGGAAAAGAATAGAAGGGCAGGAATGGAATTTGACTGATAAGAATATATGTATGGAGTCCTAGAAATATGCACATTTTAAATGAATTGGTTTGGCAATTTTTAGAGGTAGAAAAATAATTCAAGTTTGAATTAAATTCAAACTTGAGCCATTTTTGAACCCAACCAAATCAAACCAAAATGGGCTGAAATTTGACAGAGAGATACAAGGCATGGTGTAAGATTATCAGGAAATAAATGAACATTTATGGAGGAGGGGAAAAAGCCACTTGACATGAAAGCCAAAGTTTGAAATAGATGAAGAATGCACTTGGGGGAAAATGCTGATGGAAAAGATCAAGATGGATAGCACACCAACAATACATCAACATGAAGAATGCAACCCACATGATGATCATGATAGAATGCAATAAAATGACACAAGGCATATCAAATATCATACAGCAAGCAAGATGACTATGGCAACAACATGGATGGCACAATGCAATATAACAAATGATGAACATGATGCAAGAAGAAAAATATGACAATGGCACTCATCATGATCATGGCATAAACATATAGGAATGAAATATGCAAAACAATTATGATAATGCAACAAACATAATAAACACACATCAATAATTAAAATAAATGGAAGGCAACTCAAGCGTCGGTCTCGGGGCGTTACAACTCTCCTCTACTAACAAGAGATCTCGCCCCGAGATCTTAGGACCGAGACGGAAGGGAAAAGGGATGAGGTGAAAAAAAGAATACAAGAGAGAAGATGAACTGGGTCGCGAGCACTCGGGAAGAAGAGCGGCACGACTACTAAGAAGAACCAAAAGCTCAAGGAACAAGATAAGAACGGAATAAGACGGAAAGAATTTAGGCAGCACTCTGGTTGAACAAGGAAAGAATAAAACATGAACTTGAGAAGATGGAATGATACTTGACGAGAGGAACAACACAATGCCTTCGGAATACTTGAAAGATTGGAATGAGAAGAACGGGGAAGAAGATGACAACTTCTACCATGAATGAAATAGAAAGCATCCATAGAAGGAAGCATTGAATGGAGTTGTTGGAAATTCAACAACAAAAGAGTTGCTTGTTGTGGACTTATAGGTAACATCTCAAAATTATGAGGTGATTTCCGACCACAAGCAGAAAAGATTAAATAGCTGAGAAGAATGAAGAAAAGCAAAACTCCACTTCAAAAGAATACGGAGTATTTATTGCACCTCGCGAAGCAAAAAGAAGAATACTTGAGCTCCTCCGGCAAGAATCTTGATGAACACTTGAGGAATGAATTAAATCATGAAGATCCATCGTGAAGAACTCTGGTACAAAAGGATGATGAGATAGAATTGAGGGATGAAAGGGATAAGCTTAAAGCCTTGCGATGATACCGATTTAGGTTCCGACGAGACGACCAAGGAGAACTTGGAACTCCGGAAGGAAAAGAATAACTCAGGACCGAGAGACTATTCACCATGAAATATCTTCGACGGAAGGAATTGATCCACTTGATGAAAGCGGAATAAGAATTATGTTAAGCTTATCCTCCACCAATTAAATTGATGAGAAGCAATGGATTTGCATACTACTTATTCGCGTTGGAAAGGATTAAGGGGAGATATAAACTTGAGAAAGTCTTCATGAACCACCGGTAGGATTGGAAAAGACGAATGAATTGATACGATAACCACATAAAAGAAATCTTGAACGAGCCACTGTAAGAATTGAAATGAATGACGAAAAGAGAATGAATCACCGGGAAGAATTAGAAATGCACAAGATACTTGAGGGAATTTAGAGACAAGAGAACAAAGAGATCGCAAACTGATTGAAGAATACTTGGACGAAGCACCGGAAGAATATTGAGAGAACCAAAGGGCACGGATATAGAATAATTGGAGAGCGAATTTGACAACTTAGAACGAAGAAATATTCCGAAAAGATGGCCTCCGGATGATCGAGAGAGAAAGCAACTCCTGAAATACTCCGGATGGAAGAAAAGAATTGCACGACTAGAAACAATATGAGCGGATAGCATCAAGCTAGCGACATGAATCTTCGGGAGAATGGACAAGATTTAAGAGAAACTCTTCTTCGGTCTTCAAATGTTGAGAATGACGACGAGAAAGAACACCAAAATTGTTGAGATACTCCGGGAGAATGAAAAGCGAAGAGGTAGAGTCAACAATGAAAATAATTTGAAATCGATCTTGGAAAGGCATCTGACTGATGAAATTCATTCTTACGTCAACTTTGAAAAGAATTTGAGAATAACTCCGGGAAACTTAGAAGAGTCAGGTAAGATCCTGGGAAAAAGACCTGTGGGTTAGGGCCCATTGAAAAGAAACACCATTGGAAGGATTGTAGAAGAGATGATGCACCGGAACAGCTGAAAGACTTGAATGAGGTGACAACCTCAAAATAATTGAATGCAAACACGAATCTTCTGAGATGTTTTGAGCACTCCGGAAGGATTAAATGGCGAGAGACGAACAAACAAAGGAAAACACTTGAGTCGAGGAAAGGAATATGATGAGCAGCAAAAAAACTTGAATTGAAACCTCCAAAAGGAAAACGAGAAAAACGATGATTAACTAGACGAGAATTCGCCGGTTGAGACAATTGAGGAAAGACTGAAGATACTCCGCACGAATGAAATTGATGCTCGAATAGAGGCTCAGACTCCGGGAATAAAAAGAGGTGGGAGGGCGGGAAAACACAGACAACTTGAAATAGGGAACCGACGAATAACTTGAAGAGAAGACACCGGTTGAAATAATTGAGGAGAGAATGCAAAGGCTATGCATGAGTAGGATGGATACTCGATTTCGGACTCCGGTTCTGAGAAGAAAAGGGGTGGGCGGTGGGAAAAAAACAAGGACAACTCCGGACAAGGAAACAACGTCGAAAGTGAAAAAAAACTGAGGACTGATCTTGCAAAAGATGACGAGGATCGAAACCACTCGAAGAGAAATGCGCCGGATTGAAAAGAGGATGGACAACGAACGAAAACTAACCGCGTGATCCTAAAAAAAATTTAAAGGGGAAGAGAAGTAAGTCGAAACACCTACGTCCGGATTTCTCACCAGAGCGACGAAGGTGGGTGAGGAGTAAAAAGAATTCCTACTCTCCGATATAACTAGACTCCGAAAAAGTCTTCTTCTAGACTCAACAACGGCCAAACTACACGATCAATCAAGGGGGCTCCTATGGTCGGTCGAGGCTCTGATACCAACTTGTCACGCCCAAGATGCGACCCTATCCTAAAGGAACTCGAAGGTCCCACCAAGGATAGAAGCGCATCTTGAAGACGCTTTTGCAAGGTGGATATCATTACATCCACATTACATAATATATGGGGATACATACAAAAGGCACAAACGCCCCAAGAATACATCAACACATCATACATAAGATCAACATCCGACTACGGATGAACACAAACAGAAACTCAAACGACATCCACCCTGCTCGCCCAGGCTGCCGACCAGGAACCTGACCCAAGATCGAAGAAGAAGGAGGAGAACTCCAAGACAAGTAAACATCGCTCTCGCGTCATGATCATCACAATACCTGTACCTGCAACTGTGGTTGTAGTAATCTGTGAGCCACGAGGACTCAGCAATCCCATTACCATGGGTATCAAGACTAACAAAGCTTAATGGGTAAGGAAGGGGTAAAGTGGTGAGGCTGCAGCAGCGGCTAAGCACAGTATGGTGGCTAACTTACGCAAATAAGAGCGAGAAGAGAAGCAACGCAAGCGGTCATCAACTAGTAATGATCAAGAAGTGATCCTGAACTCCTACTTACGTCAAACATAACCCAAAAACTGTGTTCTCCTCTCGAACAACCCCGAAAAGAGACAATCACGGTCACGCACACGGTTGGTGTATTTTAGAAGAGTTTACTTCAAGTTTACTACAACCGGATATTAACAAATTCCCATCTGCCACATAACCACGGGCACGGCTTTCGAAAGTTTATACCCTGCAGGGGTGTCCCAACTTAGCCCATAATAAGCTCTCACGATCAACGAAGGATATTCCTTCTCCCGGGAAGACCCGATCAGACTCGGAATCCCGGTTACAAGACATTTCGACAATGGTAAAACAAGACCAGCAAGACCACCCGAATGTGCCGACAAATCCCGATAGGAGCTGCACATATCTCGTTCTCAGGGCACACCGGATGAGCCAGACGTCGGGTTGGCATAGACCCTGGTTGCTCAGGGGGCGCCAGACATCGCTCGGTTTGGACCAGCACTCAGAGGAGCACTGGCCGGGGGGGGGGGGCGCTAAAATAAAGATGACCCTCGGGCTCCGGAAACCCAAGGGAAAAAGGCTTAGGTTGTTAGGCAAATGTAAAACCAATGTTGGGCCTTGTTGGAAGAGTTTTATCCAAGGCGAACTGTCAAGGGGTTCCCATAAAACCCAACCGCGTTAGGGACGCAAAATCCGGGAACATAATACCGATATGACGGAAACTAGGGCGGCAAGAGTGGAACAAAACACCAGGCATAAGGCCAAGCCTTCCACCCTTTACCAAGTATATAGATGCATTAATAATATAAGAGATATTGTGATATCCCAACATAAACATAATCCAACATGGAGCAAACTTCATCTTCACCTGCAACTAGCAACGCTATAAGAGGGGCTGAGCAAAAGCGGTAACATAGCCAAACAACGGTTTGCTAGGAAGGGTGACAAAGGTTAGAGGTTCATGGCATTTTGGGAGGCTTGATAAGCAAGTGGTAGGTAACGCGGCATAGCGATAGCATCGAGGCAACTAGCATAGCAATGATAGTAATGAGATCCAAGGTGACGGTCATCTTGCCTAAAATCCCGCTAGGAAGAAGAACGAGTCCATGAAGAAGATGAAGCCACGTAGACGAACCAATCATAGACGAATGAATCCTCACGATCGCAACGAAACAGGAACTAACGAGAAGAAGCAACACCGGAAAGAAGCAAACAACATGGTAAACACCCATCACATAAATATGGCATGATGCACAATCAAATATGATGCATGTCCGGTTTAATGAGGCATGGCATGGCAAAGTGCACAAACAATACTACAAATTAAGTGGAGCTCAATATGCAACGAGTTACATATTGACGAAACACCACATCAATTATTTATTTCGCTCTCGTTTAGGGACACACCAATATTAAATGTTGTTAAACATGGCAAGAGGTGAAGCATAATAATACTACCTATCTAGGCAAGTTTTAAAGAGGCCGGAACAACAAACAACAATTCCGGAAAATCTTCATATGCATATTTCGAATTTGGTACTGTTCTGCCCTATACACAATTTTAATGTTGTTAAACAGCAAAATAAAGTGCAGCAAGTTAATCTATGCATTTTTCTACCCCATTTACATATAAAGTTTATTTAAAACGGAGCTACGGTTATTTAGATATGAATTAAACCATTTTAGCAAGTCATTTATGCAAATTAAATCAAACAGCATATTAAACATTTTAAACCTGGATGAAAACAACATATTATGAAACTAGATGAAATTCTAAGCATGTCGCATATATAGTTTGTTTAGTTTGGATGCATGCATATTTAGCTATAGACAATGTAAAACAGTGGCAATTCTGTAAATAAGAATGCATTGGAAAATGCTAAAATACTCAGACTGGGGAAAAAATATGCACGGACCGGAGTGCAGCAACCTAGGAAGATTTGGCCCGAGTGAGCGCTGAGTGTGTGTGTGCGTGCAACAGAGCAAAAAATTGGGGCACTAGGATTCGAACCCAGGACCTCCTGGTGTGTGTGTGTTGCGTGCTGACCAGTCGGGCTGGCTGAGTGCTTGTGATTGGGAATGTGCATAGCTCTAGTTGAAGAGGGCAAACGCCCAGTCTTAGATCCATGGACGCACAACAACTTGCCGGCGACGACGACGAGCAAAGCAGCGGCTACAGATGCAACGGATCACCGGCGGGGGTGCGGAAATGTGCGAGGGTGCGCGCTTGCGAGCGAAGGCTGTTTGTGGGGGTGGCGTGCATGCAGGCACTTGTGCACGAGCAGGAGCTCGTCCCCGGTCATGGAGAAGACTACGACCGGATCCGTACGGTTGGAGCTGTGCGGCTGCTGCGCGGGCAGCGCGCTAGGATTGTGTGCGTGTGCGAACAAATAGGGTCGAGCGCTTGCGAGTGTCGTGCGCAAGGGTCCGAACAGAGGAGCTAAAGGCACGAGCTTCCGCTCGCAAGTCATGGTGGCCGGAGCTCCTGTTCGCGAAGGGCGGCGACTATAGCGTATGAACAATGCAAAAAAACGGGATAAGGAGCGGAGCATCACCGTGGGTTTGCCGGTGACGACGGACTCGCCGGGGAAGCAGAGGAGATGGCGGAGGCGCTAGTTGTCGGGGACGTACGGGTGCATGATGAAGACGAAGAAGGGGAAGAAGACATCGAGGAGGAAGCTGATCCAGGCTCTAGGCAGTTTCTGCGGAGCCGAGGACGAAGTAGGGGACGCGTGCGTCACTCCTCGAGGAAGAAGACGACGGCCTCGAGCTTGATCGCGCCGGAGTAGAGCTCGTGCATGGCGTTGGCGACGGCTATGGCGTGGAGTGGCTTACCTTGCGGCGGCTAGACGAGGAGGAGGGAGGAATGGAAAGAGGAGAGACCCTAGGGCACCGGGGCATGATTTATAGGAGGTAGGGAGGCTGTCCTGGCCGTCAAATCAAGCCAGCTGCCGACGTGGAGGTGCTGGATGCGCTGCCGTACAGGAGAGAAGAAGAAGAACAGGGTGCTGGTGCTGGTGGGCTGGATGGGCTGCAACAGAGGGAGTAGGTGGTGCGCTAGACCATGGCTGGGCTAAGGCGCTGGGCTCTCTCTCTCCCTTATATTCTTTCCTTTTTCATTTTCCAGAACAGAGAACACTTGGAGGAAAAGAATAGAAGGGCAGGAATGGAATTCGACAGATAAGAATATATGTATGGAGTCCTGGAAATATGCACATTTTAAATGAATTGGTTTGGCAATTTTTAGAGGTAGAAAAATAATTCAAGTTTGAATTAAATTCAAACTTGAGCCATTTTTGAACCCAACCAAATCAAACCAAAATGGGCTGAAATTTGACAGAGAGATACAAGGCATGGTGTAAGATTATCAGGAAATAAATGAACATTTATGGAGGAGGGGAAAAAGCCACTTGACATGAAAGCCAAAGTTTGAAATAGATGAAGAATGCACTTAGGGGAAAATGCTGATGGAAAAGATCAAGATGGATAGCACACCAACAATACATCAACATGAAGAATGCAACCCACATGATGATCATGATAGAATGCAATAAAATGACACAAGGCATATCAAATATCATACAGCAAGAAAGATGACTATGGCAACAACATGGATGGCACAATGCAATATAACAAATGATGAACATGATGCAAGAAGAAAAATATGACAATGGCACTCATCATGATCATGGCATAAACATATAGGAATGAAATATGCAAAACAATTATGATAATGCAACAAACATAATAAACACACGTCAATAATTAAAATAAATGGAAGGACAACTCAAGCGTCGGTCTCAGTGCGTTACAACTCTCCTCTACTAACAAGAGATCTCGCCCCGAGATCTTAGGACCGAGACGGAAGGGAAAAGGGATGAGGTGAAAAAAAGAATACAAGAGAGAAGATGAACTGGGTCGCGAGCACTCGGGAAGAAGAGCGGCACGACGACTAAGACGAGAACCAAAAGCTCAAGGAACAAGATAAGAACGGAATAAGACGGAAAGAATTTAGGCAGCACTCTGGCTGAACAAGGAAAGAATAAAACATGAACTTGAGAAGATGGAATGATACTTGACGAGAGGAACAACACAATGCCTCCGGAATACTTGAAAGATTGGAATGAGAAGAATGGGGAAGAAGATGACAACTTCTACCATGAATGAAATAGAAAGCATCCATAGAAGGAAGCATTGAATGGAGTTGTTGGAAATTCAACAACAAAAGAATTGCTTGTTGTGGACTTATAGATAACATCTCAAAATTATGAGGTGATCTCCGACCACAAGCAGAAAAGATTAAATAGCCGAGAAGAATGAAGAAATGCAAAACTCCACTTCAAAAGAATACGGAGAATTTATTGCACCTCGCGAAGAAAAAAGAAGAATACTTGAGCTCCTCCGGCAAGAATCTTGATGAACACTTGAGGAATGAATTAAATCATGACGATCCACCGTGAAGAACTCCGGTACAAAAGGATGATGAGATAGAATTGAGGGATGAAAGGGATAAGATTAAAGCCTTGTGATGATACCGATGGAGGTTCTTACGAGACGACCAAGGAGAACTTGGAACTCCGGAAGGAAAAGAATAACTCAGGACCGAGAGACTATTCACCGTGAAAAATCTTCGACGAAAGGAATTGATCCACTTGATGAAAGCGGAATAAGAATTATGTTAAGCTTATCCTCCACCAATTAAATTGATGAGAAGCAATGGATTTGCATACTACTTATTCGTGTTGGAAAGGATTAAGGGGAGATATAGCGCCAAACTTGAGAAAGTCTTCATGAACCACCGGTAGGATTGGAAAAGACGAATGAATTGATACGATAACCACAGAAAAGAAATCTTGAATGAGCCACCGTAAGAATTGAAACGAATGACGAAAATAGAATGAATCACCGGGAAGAATTAGAAATGCACGAGATACTTGAGGGAATTTAGAGACAAGAGAACGAAGAGATCGCGAACTGATTGAAGAATACTTGGACGAAGCACCGGAAGAATATTGAGAGAACGAAGGGGCACGGATATAGAATAATTGGAGAGCGAATTTGACAACTTAGAACGAAGAAATATTCCGAAAAGATGGCCTCCGGATGATAGAGAGAGAAAGCAACTCCTGAAATACTCCGGATGGATGAAAAGAATTGCACGACTAGAAACAATATGAGCGGATAGCATCAAGCTAGCGACAGACAACAAAGAGGCCGCTAGAGCTAAGGGCAGTGTTGTGCCTCTTTTGCTGGATCCGAAGAAGATCCTGGACTTCATTGATCTATGGCACAAAGATCCAAACACTCCCTTGCCAGAATTGAATCTCACACCTGGCCAAAGTCATATGTTGTCAGCTTTCATTGCTGAAGAAAAATGGAAATTTGAGAAGGCCAGGCAGTTGAAGAAAACACAGTACAAGAAGGAGCGCATTCTCAAGAAGAATATTGTGACAATGACCACTGATGAACTCATTGCTGCTCAGACTGAGATTAAAAAACTCAGTGATGAATTTGAAGCATACCATGCTGACTGGCTTGGAGCCAAAGTAAGATTTGTGAAGTTAAATAAGAAATTCACTACCAATGTTGCAGCTCCATCGCAACAAGAAATTCCTCAGGCTGAGGCATCTGCTCAGCCGACTGAAGATCATGCCAGCACCGCTGATGACAATCAGGCTGCTGATGAACCAATTGCCTCTGCTCCTCCGGCACCTACACCAAGTCCAATTCTTCCTTCTGCATCAGAAGCGAAGAAGACCAAGGCTGCGGAGCGCACAGCTGTGAAGAAAAGGAAAGCATCAACTTCATCAGATTCTTCAGCTCCGAAGAAGATGAAGAAATTGACTAGCTCTTTTGAGAATCCAATTGATGTTGTTCCAGTCTCAAGCATGCCATCAAAGGAACTTGTTCCGTTTGATGAAAAATATGTGATCCCAAGCGGATCAGATGAAGAGATTCCTTCCGCTGCTTCTTCAGAGCAGTTGGATGAAGAAATTGAAGCGGATGCAATCCCTTCAACCCCAATCGTCTCATCGCCCATGCCTCAGTTCACAGCTAAAGAGGCAGGCGTAGTAGAAAAGAGTGATGAAGATGAGGATGTGGATATTGGGTGCACAACGCCTGTGATGAACGATGACTTTTGGGAAAGTCAGCACCCCAATTCTCCTCTGTTCACACCTCTGCAACAAATTCCTCAGTCCCTAGTAAATACTGAAGTTCAAATGGGATCTGAAGAACCACACCCCACTCAATCTATTCATGAAGAGATTCCAACCACTAGTGCTGATGTTAATATTGATGAAAAATTGAAGACCAAGGCTGCCACTGAAGAAGAACCTGCTATTCCTCAGCCTGTGGATCCTGAGATTACGATTCCTGAGGTTGTGATGCAATTGACCGATACTCCTCAGCCCAAGCCAAAGGATCCCTTCTCAAAGAAGCAAAAATGCAAGGCTGATGACTTCTTTGGCGAGCATGCGTTCTTCACCTAGTATAACCCATATGACTCTGCTCGTCTTAGAAGGAAGCACTTTTGGACTGCCAGCCAAGACAACTTCTATTCTTCACAGCTTTTCAACAAAGACAAAGTCTTCGACCATGAGCATATTCCTCATGTGGACATGGAATCACTGCCTTGCTTCACCCCAGTCCTCAGTGTGCTTCATGATGCAGGACTGCTCAACTTTTGCACTAACATTGTTGATTGGAATGAAGAGCTAATTCTTCAGTTCTATGCAACACTGCACATCACAGGAGATGCTAATGATGTGAACTCTTGGGTATTGGGCTGGATGACAGAAAATACACACTTCAAAGCACCGGCCTCTGAATTGCTTCATGCCCTGCCTGTCAGTCCTCCCCTTGAAGGTGCTCGTTGCCTATACCATGAACCTGAACTTACCGCCCATTACATGCAAGTATTAATGAAGCCGCTGAAGCCCGGTCAAGCCCCAAGGACCATATTCCTCGTGAAGGAATTGTTGTATGTGCCTAGAACTGTCTATCGCATTCTGTCGAAGACATTGAGTCCAATCAAAGGCCACGACTCGCATGATGAAGAAGTCGTTGGCATCATGAAGAATCTGCTGTTCAACATCATGCATGGAATTCCTGTCAACTATCATGATTTCTTCATGAGGACTCTGACAAATGTTGCACTCTCTCTGTTTGAGTTGAAGCCTTATGCTCCTTGGATTATGAGATTCATCAGAACAAGGTCTTCACTCAACTACAAGGCTGACACTCTCAACCATGGCAGCTACTTGCCCCCCATTGAAGTCGTCAAGTGGACATTTTCTTCAGCTGATGAAAAGGGCAAGGCCGCTGCTGTTATTGATGAAGGCATTCGTCCATTGGATGGTCAGTTTCGCAAAGCTGCATCTTACTCCGCCAATGATGACTCTGCCACACATGACTCTGCCGCTAATGCTTCAAAGCCAAATCCTCAAGCCACAGCTCCAAGGGTGATGACTGATCGTGAGCTTCTCCTCAGTCTTCACCAGAAGGTCGATCGCAACCACAAATGGGTTAAGCGTCAGTTTGGTTCAATTCTTCACAACATGACTGCTACACACAATGCAGTGAGGAAAAACCATTACTAGCTCCATGAAGTCTTTGGTCGCACCTGGGCTGTTCTGTCATATCTGTATGGTGAAGAAGATCTGAAGCAAATGGGTCTCAAGCAAGACTTTGAATGGTCTCAGCCACCAGCGAAGAAATACAAGAAGGTCAAAGTTCCCTCCTTGGTTGCCAGCTCATATTCTTCATCACGCGACACGGACGAGCATGAAGACTTGGACGACACTGCGGCAGGCCCTTCAACAACAAACGACCCCAACAACACTGGCGCTCCTTCATCAACATGATATTCTTCAGGGATGTTAGTCCTCATTTTCGATCCTTTTGGTCATTCGATGACAAAGGGGGAGAAATTTGAGTTAGTCTTCAAGCGGGTCTACCTATATGAGCGTTTTTTGCTAAGTTACAACTCTTGTTCTTTTGAAGACTTTGCTAGACCGAGTTGTAAACTTAAACTCTATGGTGGTCTGATACTTTTGATGTGTTCTTCTGCATGCTTATTCCTCATATATGTTAATGCACACATGCTGAATTATATCGGTCACCATATTTCATCATGCATTTCAAATTCTTCATATTATATGTCAAATGTGTGTATGTATTACAAGATATAGGGGGAGATCTCCATGATACTACTATTCAAGTGTGCATTGCTTCAAAAGCAAATTCCTCACTATGCACATCTTCAGGGGGAGTTCTTCTATATCTTGCAATCAAATTCCTCAATATCAGTATTTACACTTCATATGTTTATCCCCGTTGAAAACTTAACCTATATTGTCATCAATCACCAAAAAGGGGGAGATTGTAAGTGCATCTAGTGCCCCTTAGTGATTTTGGTGTATTGAAGACTTATAGGTTAAGGGACTGATGCGTTTGTGAGTGTACACAGGTATATAAGTCTATGAGGAGTTTGATATTTACAGAGAAAGTCGACCCCTAAAAATGAAGTTCTTCGACTGAAGACTTTGGATTTCTGAAGACTTTCTGAAGATTTTGAAAGTGAAGAAATTGGTGTGACCATGAAGACTTGGTATTCATTCGAGGAACATGAAGCGTGAAGACTTTTGTTTTCGTAGTTTCGTTTTCTCTTTCTTGAGTCATAGGATACACCGTACTGTTAAAGGGGGTCGAGGAAATACTAAGGAAAAATTTCCATGTGATGCTCAACTCAAAATCCTACAGCTACCAATCCCTTCGAGTGAAGCCATTGGAAATCTCATGCAGTTCTGTCAATTCCTTCAGTGACAGAGACGAAGTTCTTCTGGTCTCTGAGGAATTTGTTCTGACTGAGGAGTTAGGAATGCGCCAGTGTGGATTGCCTACAAGTGAGGAACATGATAGCCCTGAGGAATTTGATAGTCAAATTTCCGACCGTTGCTGTGCCACGCGCCAGCTGTCCCAAAATATCTTCCCACCTAACGGTCATATCATTGAAGGGTATTTATGTCTTATCATGTAGGGCTGCTCCCTAGGCTATAAATAGCCGCCCCCTGCAACCACTAGCTGGTTGGCTGCTCCGAGAGAAACTGACACTTGTCATTTGAGAGCATCCCATCCTCCGAGGACTTTGAGCGAAAATCATCAAGTGAGGAAACCCAAACCCAAACACCTACAAACCCAAAGTGATTGAGCATCACTGAAGAGATTGATCCTGCGTGGATCCGACGCTTGTTACCTTTGAAGACTGTGCATCTTCCAGACGGTTAGGCATCATGGTCTAGAGCATCCAAGAGGAAACTGTGAATCGCCAAGTGACCGAGTTTGTGAAGGTTTGGAAGTCACTTGAAGACTTACCACGAGTGATTGGGTGAGGTCTGTGTGACCTTAGCTCAAGGAGAATACGGTGAGGACTGTGTGTCCTCAGGTTTAAATACCTAGCCGCTCCAACCAGACGTACAACTGTTACAGCAGTTGGAACTGGTCTACCAAATCATTGTCTTCACCAAGCCTACTGGTTCTATTTCCTCAACTCTTTCATTTCCTCATTACAGTTGTTGTGTGCTTGTTCATATCTGTTTGAAGACTTTGATTGAAGACTTTCTCAATTTCCTCAGTTCAATTTTTTCAGTCTGTTTGTCTTCATCCTGTGTTATCCTGTGCTTACGCTTCCCGTACTCTGTATCTGTTTTCATTTCATCATGATGTCCATGTTTATGTTATGTCATGTTTGCATCTGAGTACTTATTCTGCTGCAATTAGTTCTTCGCTTAGGAATTTCCTCACCCTGAAATTCCTCAGTGAAGAATTCATAAAAAATCGCCTATTCACCCCCCTCTAGTCGGTTTAACGCACTTTCACATGGAGCTGACCCCAACGATTTTAAGCTTAGAGGCACGGTACACGCTATCCTAGACTACTCTACACATGAAACTGCCACACGAGCGTCCGGGCTGTGCTTGGCTCTTCGCCTCTCCGGGAAGTCGAACAATGATGGTACTACTGAAGTGGAGTACTACAGTATGCTTCTGGCCATCTGACACCGAATGAACTGCTGCATATCCACCACGTACGGGAGGGATGGCGTGTAGCAAAAGCTTATCCTAGTCCTGCCAGCCACCACGCTCATGGGCGAGGGAGGGACGCAGCTTCATTGACTTCCTGCTCCTGCCTTTGGGTGTATGACATGTGGGCCCAACTGGTGGCTGGCCCACCTGTCATACAGCCAAAGGCAGGTGCAGTTAAGGCACCGGAGCTCAGTCCGCGAGGGAGAGGGCGTTGTAATCAAACTTCTCATTGTTGTACGAGTTGACGCGACACATCAAAGCAATGCACTTGATATATTTCAATAATTTGTGTTTACCGATGCATTAATTACAACGCATGCATGCATGCCGTGACTTTCCTTTTGATACTTGCATGTGTTGATTTAATGCACCTTGAAGTAGTATGAATATGTGACGGTAAAGCTTTGTAATGCCCCGGCCCTAAAGCGAGAGATTGTTGTGCACGAGGAGGGACGACAAACGAGGAGCTCCGTCTTGGTTTATTGGTCCCTATGATAATCTGTGTAAAATTTTGACTATAAATTTAACTAACCAAATGTTCATGCATGTCACAAAAAATTACTCCCTCCTTTCTGGTTTACAGGGCTCAAATCTGAAATCTCATCAACCAAGGCATATGGTGTGTGGAGGAATGTATCTCGTACTTTACAAAACTACCTAAACTAAAATGATGCATTAATTGGGATTAATTGTAGTGCATGCATGCTTGGCCACTAGATGAGTAGTAGCATTACACGCATTGGTGAATTTCTTTTTAATTCTTACATGCAAAGATTTAATGCACCTTGGAATGTTAAAAGAAGATGAAGATGAGCCCTAGAAATCAGAAAAATGAAAAAATAAGATAAGCCTTATAAACCGGAAAGGAGGGAGTACATCATTGAAAACTATGTTCAAATATGAATCAGACGATATAATTTTTTGTTAACATGCACTAACATTTTGTCTTAAATATTTGGTCAAAATTTAGCACCAATTACAAAGGGGCCCAATAAATATTGTACTCTCACATTTTGTTTTGAGGATAATCCCACATAGAAAATATAAATAATAATGCATGCTGCAGAAGCCCACGTTTCCGATAATTTTAGTTGTGGGCTTGTTCACAAATTTTACGAGACGGTGGCTGTTCATTTAATGGAGGGTCTTGTACCAGACTTGAATGATACAAAGTGCGACCTGGCACACCGTAACACCACTTGGAATAAGCGGGTAGCTATCTCAAAAAACAATCAACAACTCAAAAAAAAACGGCAACCTGGCACGTACACAATTTTAGGCGATTGTTTTGATGGAGTGAAAAAGGAAAACCACCCACTACGTATATATATAGGCCAGAGCCTATGCGCTTGCTTGCTAGGGTTGCTCTATTCACACACTCTCATCCTCTCCAGATCTAAATAAGATAGCGGTAGTAACACTGTCTTTCTATCCTCACCACTGATTACAGATTCGGACGTATCCCTCTCCGCCGGTGAAGGGGAGGAGGGGCATCATTTAGGCCGTCGTCAACAGCGAGGGAGGAGCCCCACTGCCGGCCCCACCGTTATCTCTGGCCGAGCGCCGACGCGGGAGGTCCTCCGATCCCTTCGTCGTTGCCCTAGTGTGGGCGGATCCAGCCTCCCGCCGCCCACCTATCCACATCCCGACGACCTTCAGGTATATCTTCCTTTGAAACCGGCCTAGCTCTACTTCCCCAGCTCGCTACGTCGCTGCATGTGCATCATTTTCTACCTCTCAGACCCTCTCGATCGGATGGTCCAACGTCACCTATTTTTTCTTCTATTGTTAGAGGTAAAGCTACTTCATGGAGTCGAATCTTGTACTTGGTTCAAACAAAAAATAAAGGGGGGGATTTAGTATGTACATCGGACTTGGTACAAACAGGAAGGAAAGGGGGTGAAAGTAGTCCAGACTGGTCATCCAACCGGTCTCTTGGTCGAAAAGGGAAATATAGGGGAAACGCTGTACACAGTGGTATGACCAGGACTAGATTTGCTATCCACACATAGGAGTCGGTGGCTAGAGTGAACAAAAATGGGACCAACCCAGATATGTTTCTTATATGTTTGTTTCTCGGGGCAACAAACTCTGAATCACCACTTTATGCCCCGTTTTAGGTACATGGTGTTGGGCTGCTGGTGCACCCACTGTCACATGCCCTTATACCAAATATTTAGCTGTTCTTAATCTAATGCCCCTGGTAAATTGAAGCCATGCCACTGTTATAAGCCATGACAAGTTTAGCCAAATGTTTTGCCAGTAATTGTTTGAGACTCTGACTGTTTCCCCTGTAGCTTTTTGTGCAAACAGGGATATCCATTTCACCTCGTTGCTATTGTGACCTTTTCGTGCACTACACAAAACACTTCTTAAAAGAATTAACTTTTGTGTTGTTTAACGGGAATGTCAGAATGGAACGGTTGGTTCATTTCGGTGGAACTGCACAAAGGGAGATCTTTGTTCCAATCCTCATCATCCATATTGGCACCATAACCTTCCTTTAGATAAGAATGATATTTAATGCATGTGTTCATCTCTATTTCGCGACTGCCATGAGAAAATAATGCTATTGTTTACTAGTACACTTGTACTCCCTCACTGACAAAACCAATTCTGAAATAGAAGGCCAATCATGTACTTGGTATCACCAACTGGTGAGGAGAAAGAGAAACAGAGCATGAAGAGGAGGAAGAAGAAGAATAAAGAGGAAATGGAGATCACACGATGGTACCGTCCTATGTTATCCTGACATCTTGCTAGTGGTATTGTATTGTTGTGTTGCTACTAGTCTTAATTTACTTGGAAGACTAGCAAGATGCCCGTGCGTTGCACGTAACATCAAGATGCATTTGTATGAGTAGTTTATCTTGTGAGAGAAAAGGATGAACGAGGGAAGGCCTTATTTGCAAATGTGGAGAGGGTTGTGGGTACCTTTTTGCAAAATTGCCATAGTTTCCTTCCTATCCGTCAGATATAAATCAGACGGCCTATATTGCAGGATGGCAGGCACACCTCATGACCAACTCTGTTTTTTATAACAGTAGAGTAGATAAAAGTAGAGTAGAGATAGATAGAGAAATGCAGCAGAGTAGTACTTGGGTTGACGACACATCATACTAATTAACTGGATTCTGGATGCATCTGTGACCCAGCTCTACACAATCAACAGTGGCAAGGTGATCTTGCTGAAGCCCGAGGCCTCAGTCGAGGCCATTCAAGGGCTCCGGCAACGTCTACCTTACATGTGAGATGATCCTCCAGGGAGCCCTTCCACTTCTACTGTCTCTCCTGCAAGGTCACTTAATTAATTAGGAGTACTTAAGTAGCACTAATTTATTGCTGCCTAATTTTCCTGTCGGAGTTAAACAAATCTTTAGTAGCACCCTATGCTGAATCATGTACGTGTGTATGTGTGTCTGTGGAGGTGAATCATGTGGTGGAGCAGGGAGGGAATCTTGGTAGTGTCATGACATAATAGTACTATTGTTTTGCATGTCAATTTATTGCCATCGGTTTAATGAGGCAATGTTTTGCGTATTGTCCATCATGAATTTGATGCTACTATTAGAGTAATATGCTAATGTCTTTCTATCCTTTCTCACTAAGCTAATGAAGGTTTCACCTTGTTCCTACTTGTGCAAACAGGGATCATGGTGTGTCAATCATACATTTTAGTGGAACTACACAAGACAATACAATGAACTGTCTTCCAGCCAGTGCTTTAACTCTGCTGGAAGTTCTTGATAATCTTTCAATATAATGTCAGCACTAGTAAACAAGAGTGATTCAACCATACATTTTAAGTGCACAAAAATATATACTATTGAGTGATTCCAGTGAGTGCTTTATCATCTCTTCTGGGACTACATGAATAAGCTTTTTTTTGCTCAGGTTGGTACCGGCCTAGGGCCTTCATCCATATTAGTTTGCTGTTATCTCTATTTGTATCGTGCTACTGTCATGAGAAACTCCTTTATCTTCGCACATTAAAGTTTTGCAACCTATGATACATGGCAATGCTTTCCGTGTTGAGCTAATTGGCACTGATTAAATAAACTAATACCTCTCTTTAAGCAAGACTACTATGTTGCTAACTTTACCCATTAAGATGATGAGGGTGCTTCTATTTGTTAGTGTATGTTTCATCAACTAGTCCCACTATTACAGTAATCTCACTCTCTAAATATATGTGCCAACAGGGATGCTCGATTTTGGTGGAACTGCACAAAAACTTTGGGTGCTTCATTGCCTCGACTGCTTCCTTCCTTTCCTGTCAGTCGCTTATCTCGGCTTGCTTCCTTCCTTTGCTGTCAGTCGCTTCACTTATCTCGGCTTCCAGGCAAAGGAAATAGTAACTGATATGCTACCTCACACAGGTTGGTACTGGTCTTTATCCTGATTATTGTGCTTGTCATATGTATTGGTAATTTGGTATTGTGCTACTGTTTGCAGATTTCATAAAGGAGTAACTTGGATCCTGAACTCGTAGGCAAATCATTACATTGGGCGATTTCAGTAGAACTGCACAAAAAGATCAGATGGACAGATACTTATGCTGCTGCTATGTACTCCAAAGTTCACTCAGACAAGCATCGATGTTGAAAATAAGAAGTGCCTATATTCATTCGAGTATCAACCGGCGTCAAGCAGTTGTCAAACTCCAAGTATTAGGAGAGTGAACGCCAAAAATATTGCTTGGCGCATAGCCCAGAAAAATGCAGTCCAGTCTTTGGTCCCAACTTGTGCCTTTTGGTTATCGGCACATATGGTAGCGAACTGTATGGCATGGAGTCTAAAGATTCCAGACAAGTTGGTTGACGCGTATATTCATCTGGCACTTAATCAGTCTGCACGCCAGGGATGCTCCATTTCAGTTGAACTGCACACAAAAAATTGTGCGGTTCATTTTCTCAACCGCCTCCTTTCTGGTCTGCAATGTAGAATTTTGGCGAGCTATAGGACCAAGATGAGCTAGTAAACTAGTTGGATGGAAGTAGTGGCCAAGTTGCTCAAACCTCCCTCGGCAGGAGGCCACTATTTGAGGATAAACCTACAAGCAAAGTTCAGATTGTCTGTGGCTCCTCTTATGTACTCGAAAGTTTACTTGTACAAGCATTAATTTTAGCAAGTAGTACCTCCGACTGAACACCATTTACCATTCTGTACCCTAGGTAATTAAAGTTCATCCATGGATGATATTGGTTGTGATCTCAATCATTTGGATGCATAAACATACTGAACATGTGTATATCTGAATCCTTTTGTGAATTATCTATGAATATTGTCTTGTGATCTATCAATCATTTGGACGCATAGACATGCTGAACTTGTGTATATATGAATCTTTTGAGTTGTTGATTGTGAATGTTGTCTATGAATATGAATGTGTCCTGTGAACCTGAGTTTGATACGAATGTTTACCTTTTCTGTTGTACTTGTGTGTGAACTTGTTAGTATGTCTACTGTGGGATTTGTGATGTGTGGGTAACGGCACACCTTCTTCCCGAGAAGAATTGCACCTGCTTTGTTAGGGTAGCAATGGCGCATCAACACTTTTTAATCTTTTTGCTCTGTCTTCCCCCTCCCCCGCTCAACCCCTGCCGTAATGTTTTCGGCCTCAAAACAAACATAGTATTGCGTTGTTTTTGGGGCTTGATGAAAAATCGAGTGTTGGTTTCTGTAGGTTGGCCCGCCCAGCAAATGTCCTGCTGGTCCACCACAGACTGGGAGGCTAAAAATACAAGTTGTATGGTGCAGAGGCAAGTAAAAAAACGCCATTGAGAGCCATCCACTGGAAAAAAAATCGTGTCTGATGTGCTTCTTCAGTCGCGCCGCCGGCCCCCTCTTTAATCCAGTTTGCTCCATTCCCCAACCGGCAGCATGGGAAGGAAGTTTATTTCCCCCTCGCGCCTGCCGGGGGATTGAAGAAGAGCGGCATCGAATCCAACACCGGTGATGGCTGCTTGCCCAAGTGATTTTCAGATAAGAAACTGCATGTTTCAGAGGCAGAGCATTTAAATCAACATGCACTTTTCAAACATGGATAACAGAATGTTGGAAATTTTATTCATGGTAAAAAATGGAACTAACAAGTTAATATCATGCTGATCAACATTCATGTATAACACATCTTCATATGATGCAAAGTAAAAAAGATATGCTATTTTCTAAATGGCAAGACAATGTTTTTTTTTGAAACTGGGAATGGCAAGACAATGTTGAGTGTGTGAAAAACTAGGTAAAATAGGGATGAAATTTTGACAAGTGTTAGATATTTTTCAACTGCACCAGTTGGAATCGAACCCGGGCAGTACAACTTTTGGGTGAGAGGGCTGCAGCCACTGGGCTAGTGGGGTCTGTTCGAAAGAATGAAGGCATCTTCCCAGGCTCCGGTTCTTTCCCGTCCGTGTGTGCTCGCCGCGGCGCCTCCGTATGCTGTTGTCAACATGCTCAACAAACGAGAGGAATCCGGAGAGGACTGTACGCCGAGAGACTGACAGTGGGGACCCACCAGGTCCAAGCCGTACGCAAGCAAGTGCCCCATTGGAAAAAAAGCGTCCTCTTAATTGTATACTGACGTTGGGGCCCATGGGTTTGTTAACCTTAGTCAATAAAGAAAATAAATTTCCAACGATGACTGTCATCGAGGAGCTTTTTTTCCAGGGGTATCGGGGATCTTTTTTGTTGTTGTTGTTGTTGTTGCGGGAAAGGGGTATCGGGGATCTAGGTGGTATCATTTTTTTCCAGAGGGCGAACAAGTATCAGCTAGGCCTAGGTTTTTTTTAACATGCATAGCCCTTGACATACGGAGACAGTGGTTTCAACTTATTTTTGAGGTCCATACCGGCCTATGGGCCTCCCAGCGTAGGTACTTTTTCTTAAAGATCGGCAGCCCAATGTATTTTCTTTAATAAAACGCAGATCTCTGTTCAATTTATCTATATATAAGAATAATAATGTTGTGTCCAATTTATGTTTTCCCTTCTAACCACATTATATATATTTATATTATTACTATTATCGTATATTTTATAGAGACTTATATATACATTATAAAAACATCCCACGTGTTATTAACTTATAAAAGTAAATGTTGAACAGAAGTTGGCAAGGAAAATCTTGGTTGTTTTTGATTCACGGGCAAGGAAAATCCTGGTGATTGCGTACAAAAGCTTGCAAAGATTTTAAGGACCAATGTAATAATAATGCGCTCATTTTTGTTTTGAGCAATAACTCGCTAATTTGTTAATTATATATATATAATGTGTTGCTCCGGTTTATTTTTTGATATTAATTGCTCCTTCTAACCTAACATTATATATAGAACGAGCCCAGCTAATTCGTGTATTTCAAGAAAGTGCAAATGGGCTGGGATTTCTTAGAAAATGTTAAATGGGTCGCATTGACGCGAAATTATTTGTTCACCCAGCCCAGCAAATGGACTGTAAATTCTAGAAAACATGGGTTAAATATATGCCACATTTTTGCAGGCTGACATGTGGGCCAATAGGTCGAAGCCTACGCAAGGCGTTGTCAACTTGGTCAACAAATGATTATGACATCCACAGCCATTGGATTTATATCCAACGGTCGGCATGCACCTTCAATCTCTCGTCTTCTTCCTCCAGCGTCGCCGGGACCGCCTGGTCCAGCCTCCGGCGGCTAGCGGCTCTGCTTAGCACGCATCGCTGCGAAGTGCTACCCCACCACCGGCCAGGCTATCCCTCCACCCCTCCACACCTCCTGTTATTCTCCACAGACTGTAGCCCCACGCCGCACCAGAACCAGTTATAACCCTTGTACTCCTCTCAATCTGCGACTCCAGTGCCGTGTCTTCCCATCTTCGGGCTGTTCCCGTCCGAGGCCTCGCCGTCGCCACCGCCTCACTACGCTCGGCGCGGCATGGTTGAGGGAGTCCTGGACTAAGGGGTCCTTGGGCGTCCGGCCTGTTTGACATGGGCCGGACTGACGGGCTATGAAGATACAAGACCTAAGACTCTCACACGTGTCCGAATGGGACTCTCCTTGGCGTGGAAGGCAAGCTTGGTGTCCGGATATGAAGATTCGTTTCTCTGTAACCGACTTTGTACAACCCTAGTCCCCTCCCGTGTCTATATAAACCGGAGGGTTTAGTCCATAGGGACAATCAT
Organism: Triticum aestivum; assembly: GCF_018294505.1. Lineage (NCBI taxonomy): Eukaryota > Viridiplantae > Streptophyta > Magnoliopsida > Poales > Poaceae > Triticum > Triticum aestivum. The sequence goes on from NC_057808.1 coordinate 123,350,414, forward strand.
AATCATACAGGCTAGACTTCTAGGGTTTTAGCCATTACGATCTCGTGGTAGATCAACTCTTGTAATACTCATATTCATCAAGATCAATCAAGCAGGAAGTAGGGTATTACCTCCATAGAGAGGGCCCGAACCTGGCTAAACATCGTGTCCCCTGTCTCCTATTACCATCGACCTTAGACGCACAGTTCGGGGCCCCCTACCCGAGATCCGCCGGTTTTGACACCGACATTGGTGCTTTGATTGGGAGTTTCGCTGCGTCATCTTCAAGAGGTTCGATGGCCCCGTCAATCATCTACAACAATGCTGTCCAGGGGGAAGTTTTTCTCCCCGGACAGATCTTCATATTCGGCGGCTTCGCACTGCGGGCCAACTCGCTGGGCCATCTAGAGCAGATCGACAGCTACGCCCCTGGCCATCAAGTCAGGTCTAGAAGCCTGAACTACATTGCTGATACCCGCGGAGACTTGATCTTCGACGGATTCGAGCCCACGGCAGCCGCTCCCTGCCACCGCGATGAGCATGACCTAAATCTGTCATCGGACCATACCCAGGAGATAGCACATGTAAGTGCTCCGGCCCTAGATCCGGAGCAAATTGCGCCATGCGAGGACGGGAAGCTCAACCCCGCCACGGGGAGCCGCAGACTCAGCGGCGCTGGAGCCGCACACAGACCCAACCTCGGGCATGACCTGCGTCACCGGAACCTCGGATTTGTCTCCGGCCACAGGTTCCGAACCACGCGCGCCTGCGTCCGTCGAGCCCGATCAGGCGTCGGTCGTCAAATTCAGCATCGCGGACATCTTCCGGCACTGACCTTTAGGCGATGTGCCGAACTCATTAAAAACCCTCTCCTTAGCAGGGGACTCACAGCCGAATTATATCCGGTTCGAACTAGGGGTTGATGACCGGGAATTTCTCTTCCCACCCACCTCCCACTTCATAGCCACTGTCGAGGACATAACCGACATGCTCGATTACGGCTCCGAAGACATCGACGGTATGGACGATGATGCCGGAGAACAGGAGGACCAAAACCCGCCGTTTATCGGACACTGGACGGCCACCTCCTCGTATGACGTGTACATGGTGGATACACCCAAAGAGAATAGCAGCAACGACAAGGAAGACCCAGTCGAGGATAAACCTCCTGAGATACAACCAGAGCACCGATGTCAGCGGCACCGCTCCAAGTCACGCCATGGAAAAGACAGCAATACTGGCACAGGACGATGCCGAAGACAATGAAGACCCCGTTGAGCCAACTTCTGAACAGGACGAACGGGAAGACGGGCAAGTTAGCCCTGATGAACAGGCCATAAACGAAGACTCAGAGGACAGTAATTATCTTCCGCTCTCTGAGGATGAGGTGAGCCTCGGCAACGAGGATTTTATCATGCCTGAGGAACCTCTTGAGCAGGAGCGCTTCAAGCGCCAGCTAATAGCCACTGTAAGGAGCCTGAAAAAGAAGCAGCAGCAGCTTCAAGCTGACCAAGATCTGCTCAATGGTAGATGGACTAATGTCCTGACAGCCGAGGAATAGGGCCTCGAGCGCCCAGCCAAAAGTTATCCGAAGCGCAAATTTCTACCTCAGTTCGATGACGAGGCACTGGAGCCCGTACCATCATCGCGCAATGCGGCTGACCGGCCACGTGGCGGCAACTCAAGCCAAACACCAGCCCGTACTACCTCACCATAAAGGCAGAGATAAAACAGCTCGGGGACATACATATGACCTGCGGCAGGACTTGGACAATAGAGCAGGTCAGAATAGATCGATCTATGGATTGCGGGGTCGTGCCCCGACACGCAACAATGGCTATCTAGCGAGACGCAACAATCATAATCACACCCGGGCCGAGAACCGCAAACAAACTCCATCCGAGCTACGTCACGACGTGGCCCGATATAGAGGCGCCGCGCACCCCCTTTGCTTCACTGATGAGGTAATGGAGCACGAATTCCCAGAAGGGTTTAAACCCATAAACATTGAATCATATGATGGGACAACAGACCCCGCGGTATGGATCGAGGATTTTCTTCTCCATATTCATATGGCCCGCGGTGATGATCTCCATGCCATCAAATACCTGCCACTAAAACTCAAGGGACCAGCTCGGCACTGGTTGAACAGTCTGCCCAAAAACTCCATTGGCAGCTGGGAGGACTTGGAAGAAGCCTTCCTTGACAACTTCCAAGGTACATATGTTTGACCTCCGGATGCCGACGACTTAAGTCACATAATTCAACATCCCGGAGAGTCAGCCAGGAAATTTTGGACTAGGTTCTTAACCAAAAAGAACTAGATCGTCTACTGTCCGGATGCCGAAGCCCTAGCGTCCTTTGAACATAGCATCCGGGACGAATGGCTCGCCCGACACCTCGGCCAAGAAAAGCTGAAGTCCATGGCAGCCCTCACGGCGCTTATGACCCGCTTTTGCGCGGGCGAAGATAGCTGGCTAGCCCGTAGCAATAACAATGCAAGCAAACCTGGCACTTCGAAAGCCAGAAATAGCAACGGCAAGCCCCAACGCAACAGACACAAGCGTCGAAGCAACGGTGATAATACCGATGACACGACGTCAAAGCCGGATTCAGTGGCTCCAAGTCCGGCCAGCGGAAGAAGCCATTCAAAAGGAACAATTCGGGCTCCTCCAGCTTGGACCGCATACTCGATCGTCCATGCCAGATACACGCCCCCCCGATAAACCAGCCAGTCACACCAACAGGAGTTGCTGGGTTTTTAAACAGGCCGGCAAGATAAATGCCGAGAACAAGGAGAAAGGGTCGCAAAGCGAGGACGATGATGAGGGGCCCCGTCCACCAAACACAGGGGGACAGAAGAAGTTTCCCCCTCAGGTCATAACGGTGAACATGATATACGCTACCCATATCCCCAAGAGGGAGCGCAAGCGTGCGCTCAGGGACGTCTATGCGATAGAGCCAGTCGCCCCAAAATTTAATCCATGGTCGTCATGCCCGATCACCTTCGATCGCAGGGATCATCCGACCAGTATCCGTCATGGCGGTTCAGTCGCACTGGTCCTCGACCCAATAATTGATGGATTCCACCTGACGCGAGTCCTCATGGATGGTGGCAGCAGCCTTAACCTGCTCTATCAGGATACAGTGCGCAAAATGGGCATCGATCCATCGAGGATCAAGCCCACAAAAACTACCTTTAAAGGAGTTATACCAGGTGTAGAGGTCCGCTACACGGGTTCAATCACATTGGAGGTCGTCTTCGGATCCCCGGAAAACTTCAGAAGCGAAGAGTTGATCTTTGATATCGTCCCCTTCTGCAGTGGCTATCACGCACTGCTCGGACGAACCGCATTCGCTTGATTCAATGCGGTGCCGCACTATGCTTATCTCAAGCTCAAGATGCCCGGCCCACGCGGCGTCATAACAGTCGATGGAAACACGGAGCGCTCCCTCCGTACTGAGGAGCACACCACGGCCCTGGCAGCGGAAGTACAGAGCGGCCTTCTAAGACAGAATTTTAATTCAGCGGCCAAGCTCTCGGACACTATCAAGCGAGTCCGGACTACTCCGCAGCATGACAATCCGGCTCATCAGGAGCTAGACTAGCAATTCGACCTCCGTCTCAGTCCCGACCAAGTGGCGGCATACGTACTACGCGTACATAACTACGCACTGAAAATACCATGGGCAGAGATGGAGGCACTGAAAATATGCATTGGCTCCGAATCATGTCTTTGGTCAATAGTTGGGTTGCCCGGCTCCTGTGCTTACTACCTTACGTTCCGCTCTATCGGCTAGGGTAGTAAAGGGAGAACTACTGTGATTGTGTCCTGGTTTATCCAGATGAGCACCTCAGTAGAGAAAGCCGAAAACTGGCTGTCATGATGCGGCGTGAGCCGGTCAGCTGTTCGGAGGTTACAAATCTTTTGCGATTTTTTCTGCATTATGCGACGGATCGGCCTCAGTCCGAACAGGTGTTTACAACACCCTAGTCCAGATTAAATGCTAACTAGGGGTTGCGCCTACATTTTTATTGTCGAACTCCTATGGCTAAGTGAGGGTGATAAAGCCACATAGTCTGATTGCCTGGTTCGTTGCGCTAAACACCTCCTTCAAGGACCAAATTTTTGGATCAAGAGTGTTTAAATTCCATCCCGAACACCCCCGTACTACCTACGTGGGGGCTGAAGCCGACGACTGGCCAACTCTCATATTTAATAAAAACGGCCGCACAGGAGGTAAAATTTTAAATAAATAATAACAAGCATTATATTACATAATGATCTCGTTTCATCATACAAGGCAACGATAACACGAATGTATTCATTCAAAGATAATGTCTTTTGCACATTGCGCCGCCACAATGCGGGATCCCTCCTGGACATCTTCAAAATACCGCTCGGGCGTGCGGTGCTCCTTGCCAGTGGGCGGTCCCTCGGTCGCGAGCTTGACGGCGTTCATCTTCGCCCACTGCACCTTGACGGAGGCGAAGGCCGTCTGCGCACCCTCGATGCAGACCGACCGCTTGATAACGTCAAGCCGGGGGCAGACATCGACCGGCCGCTTCACGAGCCTGAAGTAGCTGCTAGGTATAGCTTCGGCAGGCCACAGCCGGATTGTTAAATCCTTCATGGCTAGTTCGGCCACCCTATGCAGTTCGACCAGCTGTTTTAGCTGGTCGCTAAAGGGCACCAGATGTTCTAGCGCAAGGTATTGCGACCAGAACAGCTTCTCCGTCGAGCTCCCCACTTTGACTCAGAAGAACTCCGCCGGTTTTGACACCGACAGTGGTCAACAAATGAGAGTCATCGGAAGAGGACTGTACGTGGAGAGCCTGACGGCTGGGACCCACGAGGTCCATGGTCGCACGCAAGGAAAGTTCCTCCTTATTAAGCTAAAAAAATGTTTCCTCCCCCTGACAGCTGGGACCCACCGGCTGTATCTTCGCATGGAAGGAAGTGCCTCCTTGTTATGTGAAAAAAAACTATTCCTCCCGTTGACAGCTAGGACCCGGCAGATTTGGTGGCTGGCTTGTGGGCCTACTGAGCGGACGTGTATGTAGGGCTTTGTCAACTTAATCAACAAATGACTCTAGCAGCTGGACTGTTGGATGTTAATCCAACAGTCGTGCTCCTTCTTCAACCTCTGTTCTTGCTCCTGTCTCCCGTGGGCGGTAGTGCTGCCGCGCACCTGAACTAGTCAAATTTCCCACTCCTCTCCATCTGCGAATCCACTGCCGCGTCTTCCCCATCTCCGGGTCGTTCCAGTCTGGGGCCTCGCCGTCGTCCACTGGCCTTGGTGCGCTCGGCACGGTGTGGTCAATGTGGTCAACAAACGAGAGTCATCGGAAGATGACTGTACGTGCGAGGTGTCAGTGGGGACGCACCACGCCCATGGACGCATGCATGCAACTGCATCCTTTTTACCCTAAAAAATAATGTTTTCTCCCCCTGAATGCTGGGACCCACCAGCTACATCTTTGCACGCAAGGAAGTGCGTCCTTGTTACGGGCAAAAAAAAGATTCCCCCTGACAGCTGGGACCCAGCAGCTATATCTTCGCACGCAAGGAAGTACGTCCTTATCCTCCCTGACAGCTGGGACCCACTCGGTCGAAGCGTATGTTCCGTTGTCTGTCTTGTCGCGAATGTGTACGTACATACTGGTCGATCGGTTGCTCTGCAACGATGAACCGTGGCCGAGTAAGTAGCAGCACATGTCATAGTAGAGCCCCCCATGTAGCAGTTCAGGCTGTCCCGTCTAAACCGTGTACACGTACATACAGCCACACGCCAAAAAATACGACCACGTACGTACATATGAGCGGAGTCTCGAACGCCTACTCGTGTATACGTACGGCTAGGGATCGTGTACATGGCTGGGTCAGAACAGAGAAATTGCGTCGTCGTGTTCATCGGGAGCCAACCGGCTTAGACGGAACATCCGATCAAAACGAGGCCTGGCGTACCGCAAAACATAGGAAACAGCCTTGTGTTCGACCGGCCACGGTCGAAACGGGATCCTGTTCATCGGGAGGGGTCTGGCGTACCGCAAAATGGAGGAAACAGACTTCTTTTGGACCTCCTACAGTCGAAATGGGGTCCTGTTGATCGGGAGGGGTGTGGCGTACCGCAAAACGGAGGAAACGGACTTGTGTTGGAGCGCTATGGTCGAAACGGGGGTCTTGTTCATCGAGAGGGGTGTGGCGTACCGCAAAACGGGACTCCATGGGCTACTATTCATCTCCACCATCGACTGCCTCCACGAGCTACTGTTCATCCATCGTCGACCTCCTCCAGCCTCCACCTACAACTGTTCATCCACGGCGTCTCCCCTCCTGCCTCCACCAGCCACTGTTCATCCACGGGCTCATGTTCATCCAGCCTCCGCCGCTCCTCCACCAGCTACTGTTCAACCAGCCCTCTCCACGGGGTCTTGTTCAACCACCCCTCCACGGGCTACTGTTCATCTGGCCCTCCACCGGCTACTGTTCAACCAGCCCTCCACGGGGGTCATGTTCATCCAGCCCTCCATGGGGTCCTGTTCATCCAACCCCAACTGGCTCGATTGGGGTCATGTTCATCCAGCGGCAATGGCCTCTACTACCAAGGGGTCCTGTTTATCCACACACCCCCATCGGGAACTGTTCATCCAACCCCCCCCCCCCCCCCCCCAACAACGCTCACTGTTCATCAAGAGGCAACATCGATCGGCTTCAGTTAGCAGCAGTAGCGAAGGAATCACTCGGGTTCAGTTAATAGCAAGGGATCGATCGGGGTTCAGTAACGTAGCTAGTGCAATCGCTCGGGTTCACTTAGAGCCCAATGCCTCGCTCGGGTTCAGTTAGAGTGCAACGCCTCGCGCACACACGCGTACGTGTACGAGAGAAATGTGCAAACCTCCGTGCATCGCTCGGCCCCGACCACCCACCTAACTGGGAACTTCCTGATATTTTCCTCGCCCTCGCTTCTACCACAGTTTTTTCCGTCATGGACGGCCCAAAGAATGTCATGCAGCTGCGTCTCCAGCCCGCCCAAGACGAAAAGCCCATTTTCTGTTATGATTTTTTGTCATAGAAGTAGGAGCCCACCACATCTATGATGATACCAGGTTCTGTCACAATTATAGTCATAGAAGTGTCATAAGCATGACAGGAAAAAAATTTGTTCGGCCCAAAATGTCACGGATGTGTCTTTTTTTAGTGAAAGGGAATAACGTATGTTGTCATTACGGTTCGACCGATAAAGATCTTCGTAGAATATGTAGGAGTCAATATGAGCATCCAGGTTCCTCTATTGGTTATTGACCGGAGAGGTGTCTCAGTCATGTCTAAATAGTTCTTGAACCCGTAGGGTCCGCACGCTTAACGTTCGATGACGATTTAGTATTATATGAGTTATGTGATTTGGTGAACGAATGTCGTTCAGAGTCCTAGATGAGATCACGGACATGACGAGGAGTCTTGAAATGGTCGAGAGGTAAAGATTGATATATAGGATGATAGTATTCGGACACCGGAAGTGTTCCAGATAGTATCGGGTATTTATCGGAGTACCGGAGGGTTTACCGGAATCCCTGGGAGGAATAATGGGCCATATGGGCCATGAGAGGGGAGCACACCATCCCACAAGGGGTGGCTCCCCCCCCCCTATGGCAGGAGGCCTATTGGGAGAAGGAAGAGGGGGTAGGCCCCCCCTTTCCTTCCTCCCTTCCCTCTTCCCTTTTCTTCTCCGGTATAATAAGGAAGGGGGGCGCCACTTGGGAAACCCCAAGTAGGATTCAGATCCTACTTGGGGTGCCCCATGGCTGCCTCTCCTCCCCTCCCACCTATATATATGTAGGGAGGGGGCGTCTAGAACACAAAAAACAACAATCGTTAGCTGTGTGCGGTGCCCCCTCCACAATTTACACCCCCGGTCATAGTTTTGCGGTCCTTAGGTGAGGCCGTGCGAGAATCACTTCACCATCACCGTCACCATGCCGTCATGCTGACGGAACTCATCTACTTCCCCGACACCTTGCTGGATCAAGAAGGCGAGGGACGTCATCGTGCTGAACGTGTGCATAACTCGGAGGTGTCGTACGTTCGGTGCTTGATCGGTCGGAGCTAGAAGAAGTTCGACTACATCAACCACGTTGTCAAACACTTCCGCTTTCGGTCTAAGAGGGTACGTAGACACACTCCTCCCTTCTCATTGCTATGCATCTCCTAGATAGATCTTGCGTGAGCGTAGGAATTTTTTTGAAATTGCATGCTACGTTTCCCAACATTGGCATCCGAGTCAGGTCTATGCGTAGATGATATGCACGAGTAGAACACAATGAGTTGTGGGCGGTGATCGTCATAGTACTTACCACCAATGACTTATTTTGATTTAGTGGTATTGTTGGATAAAGCGTCCCAAACCAACCTTACATGACCACATTCATGAGACCGGTTCATGCGACAGACATGCAATTAGTTTTGCATAAAGGTGGCTGTCGGTGTCAAAACCGGCGGATCTCGGGTAGGGGGTCCCGAACTATGCGTCTAAGGTCGATGGTAACAGGAGACAGGGGACACAATGTTTACCCAGGTCCGGGCCCTCTCTATGGAGGTAATACCCTACTTCCTGCTTGATTGATCTTGATGAATATGAGTATTACAAGAGTTGATCTACCACGAGATCGTAATGGCTAAACCCTAAAAGCCTAGCCTGTATGACTATGGTAATGAGTATATCCCCCCCTCCGGACTAAGTCCTCTAGTTTATATAGACACCAGGAGGATCTAGGGTTACACAAGGTTGGTTACAAAGAAGGGAATCTACAAATTTGGTCGCCAAGCTTGTCTTCCACGCCAAGGAGAGTCCCATCCAGACACAGGTGCAGTCTTCGTGTCTTCACAGCCCATCAGTCCGGCCCATGGCTAACAGGCCGGATGCCGGAGGACCCCTTAGTCCAGGACTCCCTCAGTAGCCCCTGCACCTGGCTTCAATGACAAGGTGTTCGGCGCGCAGATTGTCTTCGGCATTGCAAGGCGGGTTCCTCCTTCCGAACTCCAAGATAGTCTTCGGACGTATTGAACGTGTCCGGACCTATAACACACGCACCACACACAACCGCAGAGGGAATATAATATCCCACGAGTCCCATCTGCTGACAACTTTTTGCAAGATGACATCACATCTGTTCGGTCACTATATCGAACCGTTTTTGTCTGTCGTTCCACGTTTCAAGATGCGGTTTCCATTGGCACATCTTGTCAAAGCAGAGATCGTGTCCCCTTATTGCGGGATTTTCATCAATGCGGGCGTGGGTAACCCAACCGTGTCGTTTACACAACTCTTGGGAATAGGCGAGTTTTAGGGCGAGTGGGGAGGCGTTTGATATTTACTGCCTTTATAAGGGGATAAGGATCCCCCTTCTTCTCCCACGCCTTCTCTCTTCCTCTACCCTTCCACTCTTGAGCTCCAGCGCCCAAGTTCTCATCTTCTTCCCACTTAAGCTAGCACTCAACCATGTCCGGATCCGGAGGCCAAGGCAAGTGGATGGTCTCCTCCATCAAGGAGAAGGACATTACTGAGCTTCGGGCGGCCGGGTACTTGGCGAAGGAAATCGCCCATCGTCTACTGGCCCAGGGACAAGTCGTCCCCACGCCGAAGCCCAACGAGAGGGTGGTATTCTTCCCTCATTTCTTCCGCGGACTAGGGTTTCCACTCCACCATTTCGTCCGTGGGCTGATGTACTATTACGGGATAGACTTTCATGATCTATCCCCGAACTCCTTCCTCAATATCTCGACGTTCATCGTCATGTGTGAGGCCTTCCTCCGCATCCAACCCCACTTCGGGTTGTGGCTCAAAGTCTTCAACGTGAAGCCAAAGATGGTGGACGGCCAGCACGCGGAGTGCGGAGGAGCCATGGTCAGCAAGCTGACCAATGTCTCCTGGCCGAAAGGCACTTTCATGGAGACTGTCAAGGAATGGCAGAAACAATGGTTCTACATCACAGAACCCCACGACACAAACTGGGCCGTGGCTGCCGAATTTAACTCTGGCGCTCCCATGCGACTCACCTCCTGGGCCGAGAAGGGCCCGAACTGGTGTTCGCCAGATGAGCTACGAGCGTTGCAGACACGCGTTCAAAGCATGGTCGACAAGGATGTCAAACTTGTCGATATAATCTAGGTGATGCTAGTTCGCCGGATTCTCCCGTGCCAAAGCCGAAGCCTCCCGCTATGGAAGTTTAATCCGAAGAAGCACCATACCCTGAAGAGGCTCTTCGAAACCACTCACGAAGACGCCTGGAAGTTTCTCTTCAAGGGCAACAAAACACCGCCAGCCAGGGATGCAGACCGTGGGCACGATATTAACCACCCTGCCAGCGAGGTAAGTTTTTAACGCGTCCTCTACTTGTTTGTTTCAAGGAGGATATCTGAACTTTTACTGTCATTGCCTCTTCAGGAATGGATGGAGAGGGCAAAGAAGATCCAGTGTCCGGCTCCGCTGCCTGAAGAACCAGTCATTCCGCGTTTAGCAAAGATGCTGGTGCCGGCGCCCGACAAGACGCCGGCGAAGAAGGCCACGGGGAAGGCCAAGGGGGTCCGGAATGGCCCCCGCCGTACGAACGCTTCGGACGCGGCGTCCAAAGATAAGACCCGTTCCTCCATTGCCGAAGACGACGACGATGAGGAGGAGGAGGAAAGCGACTCTCCCCCTGATGGGGGGAGAAAGAAGAGGGCGGCCTCCACAATTCTGGAGGCGGGGGCGCCCAAGAAGGGGAAAGGCCCGCTCGCGGGCAGCTCCGCATGGGACGTCGACAGCAGTCCGGAGCGACGCCCCCGCATTAAGCCTCGGGCTGCATCGTAAGTGCTAAGACTCGTACATGCCCATAAATCTAGCCTCTCCTCTTTGTCGTATTGACATGGTTAATTATGCTATTGCGGTCCGGCTCACGACAGCTCCCCGCGATCCTCATCAAGAGGCTCGTTGGACTCAAAGGAGATGGTCAGTGAGACACCGCCGGCCGCATACTCTCCCAAGGCCAAGGGAGACGATGAGGTGCTCTCCCAACGGACCCTCCCAGGCCAGGGGGAGGTTCAGGAGGCCATCAAGGCGGCACTAGAGGGCGATACCTCGGCCGACGGACACATGGGGGAGCAAGCCCCCATGGAGACTGACGATGGGGGTCGAGCTCAATTCGGCCCCCATAAGGGCACGGATCCGGAGACTCATATGGTCCCAGGATCCGACACGCAGCTTCCTTCAAGAGAAGGAGGCATGCCCGCCCCGTCGGCGACCTCTGCCCAACCAGAGTCGCCGGACAATCTATTGGAAGCGCTGCGAGGCGCTTCCGTTGTGGAAGAACACCATATCCTTATGGGTACGGTGACTGAGAAGGTTCAGTCCGTTAAAATCGGACTGACCGAAGCCTGCCGTAGCTTGTTGACCGGTTTTGAGGTAAGCGGCATTTAATCGAGAAAATCCCCACATAGACAGTAGCCCCTTAGACACTGTCCGGTGTTCGGAAAGAATAACTAGACAGAGGATCAATTAAATTTCGCACGAAACTAACCAAACTGTCTCTGATGTGAGTAAGCAGGCGTCGCTGCTGGCCGTGACTTCTCACACTGCCGAAGTTGCCGGACTAAAGCAGAAACTGGAGCAGGCCGAAAAAGAGCTCGGCCAGGCGAGGAAGCAGCTGGAAGACCAGCGAGGTATGCAATGGCTCGCTATATACTCGGAAAGAGTAAATGATGTATACTGACCGTAGTGTCATTATATGTGTAGGGGCGACGACCGAGGTCGCACCCCTGAAAGAGGTCCTGGCCGAAGCCGAGGGGAAAGCTGTCAAGGAGGAGGCCGCTCGCAAGAAGCTGAAGGCCCGGCTGAACGAGGTCCAGCAAGAGCTCCAGGACCCGGTGAAGAAGAACGAGACCCTAGAGGGCGATGTTTCGGCTCGAGAGACCGAACTCTCCAAGGCTCATCAAAGTGCGGAAGCAGCCCGGGTTGAAGCCCAGGGCGCCCTCCTGGAGATCCAAGAGGCCAGGAAGATCGCGGCGGGTAAGGCGTTTAGTATGCAAAGCAAATATGTAAGGAGGAAGTATCTTTTACTAACCCGGATTCGGAGTTCTCCAGGAGCCTTTGCTGATCTGCCACGTAGTGTGTCCAACGCCGCGGAGTTTTTCCGAGCCGAAGAAGGGAGCTCCACGGAGAAGCTGTTCTGGTCGCAATATCTTGCGCCAGAACATCCGGTGCCCTTCGGCGATCAGCTAAAGCAGTTGGTCGAGCTGCACAGGGTGGCCGAACTGGCCATGAAGGATTTGATAATCCGGCTATGGCCAGCCGAAGCTATACCCAGCAGTTACTTTGGCCTTGTGAAACGGCTGGTGGATGCCTATCCTCGGCTGGACACCGTCAAGCGGTTCGTCTGCATCGAGGGTGCGCGCCTGGCCTTCTCCTATGTCAAGGTGTGGTGCGCGAAAATGGACGCTGTCAAGCTAGCGACCGAAGGGCCGCCCGAGGGCAAGGAGCACCGCACACCCGAGCAATATTTTGGAGACGTCCTGGAGGGGTCTCACATTGTAGCAATGCAGTGTGGGCAAGACATTATTTTCGAATGAATACATTCATGTTGTCTTTGCCTTGTACGACGAAACAAAGTCGGTTTGCAGTATAATGTTTGTTATGTTTTAATTTTTTCCTCCTGTGCGGCCGTTTTGTATGAAATCTGAGGGTTGGCAAGTCGTCGGCTTCTGCCCCCACGTAGGTAGTACGGGGGTGTTCGGGATGGAATCTAAACAATCTTGATCCAATTATATGGTCCTTGAAGGAGTTGTTTAGCGCAACGAACCAGGCAATCTGACTATGCGGCTTGAACGCCCTCACTTAGCCATAGGAGTTTTACAATAAAACATGGGCGCAGCCCCTAGTATCCGAACCAGAGTGCTATGAGCGTCTGATCGGGAAGTACCGATCCTTCGCGTGATGTGGGAGAAATCTCCAAAGATTTGCAACCTCCGAACAGCTGACCGGCTCTCGCCGTATCATGACAGTCAGTTTTCGGCTTTCTCTACTGAGGTGCTCCTTTGGGTAAACCAGGGCACAATCGCAGTAGTTCTCCCTTTACTACTTTAGCCGATATAGCGAAATGTAAGGTAGCAAGCACAGGAGCTGGGCAACCCAACTATTGACCAAAGACATGATTCGGGGCCAATGCATATAATGCTAAATTCGAGGTGCCGAACTATACTGTAAAAAGTGTTCGGACTTTTGTTGCCATGTTGTGGGGCGCTATGCAGCCCCTGGCAAATATGAAGCATACCAAAGTGTACGGGTGTTACCTGATAAGGTTACCCACAGGAGGGAAAGAAAGAAAAAGAAAGGAAAACAGAGAGGGTGCAAAAATAATAGGCTAGGTCCCTAAAGCTCGGGCCACGAACTGTTTCCTTTGTAATTTGATTAATATGTCAAGGCGCATTTGATACAAGTAGTGCGATGAGCAACATGCTATTTAACATGCCAAAACCAAGGGAGAGCTGCATGTGGGTCCTGAAAAACATGTAGAGTGATCATTTAACGAAACCCCCTAGAGGAGTCCCCCATATGTCTGTGTTTCTTGCCGCCTTGGTGTACTTGTCCTTCGAGAGGACCCATGATCAGGCCATCAAATGGGGCCTGCAGGATTGAGACCTGAAAGGAAAAAGTAAAAGTGAAAGTATATGTGTATCCGGTGCCGGTTGAGCCGCACTGTGGATCACAAACTAGCTATGCCTCCGTCGATGCCATGGAATTTTGAGTGCGTAATTATGTACGCGCGGTACTAGTGCCGCTACCTGATTGGGACTGAGACGGAGGCCGAATTGCTAATCAAGCTCCTGTCGAGCCAAGCTGTCATGCTGTAGGATGGTCTGGACTCTCTTGACAGTGTCCGGGAGCTTGGCCGCCGAATTAAGGTTCTGCTTAAGAAGGCCGCTTTGCACTTCTGCTGCTAAGGCAGCGGCGTGCTCTTCTGTATGGAGGGAGCGTTCCGTGTTTCCATTAACTATTATGACGCCGCGTGGCCCGGGCATATTGAGCTTGAGGTAGGCATAATGAGGCACCGCATTGAATCAAGCAAATGCGGTTCGTCTGAGCAGTGCGTGATAGCCGCTGCAAAAAGGGACGATGTCAAAGATTGACTCCTCGCTCCTGAAGTTGTCCGAGGATCCGAAGACAACCTCTAGCGTGATTGAGCCCGTACAGCGAGCCTCTACACGTGGTATGACTCCTTTAAAGGTGGTCTTTGTGGGCTTGATCCGTAATGGGTTAATGCCATTTTGCGCACTGTATCCTGGTAGAGCAGGTTCAGGCTGTTGCGGCCGTCCATAAGGACTCGCGTCAGGTGGAATCCGTCAGTTATTGGGTCTAGGACCAATGCGGCTGAACCTCCATGACGGATACTGGTCGGGTGGTCCCGTCGATCAAAAGTGATCGGGCACGACGACCATGGATTAAATTTTGGGGCGACTGGCTCTATCGCATAAACGTCCCTGAGCGCGTGCTTGCGCTCCCTCTTGGGGATGTGTGTAGCGTATATCATGTTCACCGATTTGACCTGGGGGGACTTATTTTGTCCCCCTGTGTTCGGTTGCCAGAGCTCCTCGTCATCGTCCTCGCTTTGTGATCCCTTTTCTTTATTCTCGGCATTTAACTTGCCGGCCAGTTTAAAAACCCAGCAATCTCTGTTGGTCTGATTGGCTGGTTTATCAAAGGTGCCATGGATTTGGCACGGTCGATCGAGTATGCGATCCAAGCTTGATGGTCCCTGATTGTTTCTTTTATATGGCTTCTTCCGCTGGCCGGACTTGGAACCACTGAATCCGGCATTGACTGTCGTGTCATCGGTGTTGTCACCATTACTTCAGCGTCTGTGTCTGTTGCGTCGGAGCTTGCCGTTGCTATTTTTGGCCTCGGAGGTGCCCGTGTCACTTGTTGTATTCTTGCTACGGGCCAGCCAACTATCCTCTCCCGCACAGAAGCGGGTCATGAGTGCCGTGAGGGCTGCCATAGATTTTGGCTTTTCTTGGCCGAGGTGGCGGGCGAGCCATTCGTCGCGGATGTTGTGTTTAAAGGCCGCTAGGGCTTCGACATCTGGGCAGTCGACGATCTAGTTCTTTTTAGTTAGGAACCTAGTCCAGAACTTCCTGGCTGACTCCCCGGGCTATTGAACTATGTGGCTTAAGTCATCGGCGTCTGGTGGCCGGACATATGTACCTTGAAAGTTATCAAGGAAGGCCTCTTCCAAGTCCTCCCAGTTGCCAATAGAGTTTTCAGGCAGGCTGTTTAACCAGTGCCGAGCTGGCCCTTTAAGCTTTAGTGGGAGGTATTTGATAGCAGGAGGTCATCTCCGCGGGCCATGTGGATGTGGAGGATAAAGTCCTTGATCCATACCGCGGGATCAGTTGTTCTGTCGTATGATTCAATATTCACGGGTTTGAACCCTTCAGGGAATTCGTGATCCATTACTTCATCAGTGAAGCAAAGAGGGTGTGCGGCGCCTCTATATCGGGCCGCATCGCGACGTAGCTCCGATGGAGTCTGTCTACGGTTGTCGGCCCGGGTGTGACTAGGTTTGTCACGTCCGAATAGGTAGCCATCATCACGTGTCGAAGAACGTCCCCGCGATCCGTAAATCGATCGGGTGTATCCTGCTCTGCTATCCAGGGTTTGCCGGAGGTCGTGTGTGTGACCCCGAACTGTTTTGTCTCTATTTTTCCGTGGCGGTGGGGCGGGCTGCTGTTCAGCTTGAATTGCCGCTCTATCCCGACCACGAGGTGGTCGGTCTGCCGCACTGTCCCGACCGCGTAGTATTCGGTCTGCCGCATTACGCGAGGGAGGTATGGGCTCCGGTGCCTCTTCATCGAACTAAGGTAGCAACCTTCGCTTTGGGTAACTCTTGGCTGGGCGTCTGAGGCCGTATTCTGTGGCTGCCAGGACATCAGTCCATCTGTCGACGAGCAGATCTTGGTCAGCTTGAAGCTGCTGCTGCTTCTTTTTCAGGCTCCTTGCGGTGGCTATTAGCTGGCGCTTGAAGCGCTCCTACTCGAGAGGTTCCTCAGGCACTATAAAATCTTCGTTGCCGAGGCTTTCCTCATCCTCAAAGAGCGGACGATAACTACCGTCCTCTGAGTCGTTGGGCCTGGCTTGTTCGTCGGGGCTAGTTTGCCCGTTTTCTTGATCCTCCTGCTCGGATGTGACCTCAGGAGGGTCTTCATTGTTTTCGGCATCGTCCGGAGTATTATTTTCTCCGGTGCCAGTATTGCTGTCTTTAGAACGACGTGACTTAGAGCGGCGCCGAGGACGCCGACGTTTTTGCTGTGTCTCAGGAGGTTTATTCTCAACTGGATTTTCTTTGTCATCGTCATTGGCTGTTTTGGGTGTGTCCACCATGTACACATCGTACGAAGAAGTGGTCGTCCAGCGTCCAGTGAATGGCGGACTTTGATTTTTCTCCTTGTCGGCATCGTCGTCCATACCGTCGATGTCTTCAGAGTCGTAATCAAGCGTGTCGGTTAAATCCTCGACTGTGGCTATGAAGTGGGTGGCGGGTGGGAAGCAAGATTCTCCATCATCAGCCCCTAGTTCGAACCGAACATAGTTCGGCTGTGAGCCCCCCCGCCAAGGATAGGTTCTTTAATGAGTTTAGCACATCGCCCAAGGGCGAGTGCTGGAAGATTTCTGTGGCGCTGAACTCGAAGATCGATAAATGATCAAGTTCGGCATCCGCGGACTCACATGGTTCGGAACTTGCACCCAGAGACGAGTCTGGAGTTCCGGTGACACAAATATTGTGTGAGGTTAAGTCCATGTGTGGCTCCAACACCGGGGAATTTGTGGCCTCCGTGGTGGGTTTGAGCCTCCAATCCTTGGATGGCGCTATATGCTCCAGATCTAAGGCCAGAGTTGTTACAGGAGCTATCTCCTGGATGCGGTCTGACGACAGATTTAGGTCATGTTCATCAAGGTTACCAGGAGCGGTTGTCGCGGTCTCGAATCCGGTGAAGTTCAAATCTCCACGGATGTCCGCGACGTAGGTCAAGATCCCAAATCTGACCTGGTGGCCAGGGGCGTAGCTATCGATCTGCTCCAGGTGGCCAAACGAGTTGGCCCGCAGCACAAAGCCGCCGAACACGAAGATCTGTCCGGGGAGGAAGGTTTCCCCTTGGACAACGTCATTGTTGATGATTGAAGGGGCCACCAAACCTTTTGAGGACGGCACAGTGGAACTCTCAATGAAAGCACCAATGTCGGTGTCAAAACCGGCGGATCTCGGGTAGGGGGTCCCGAACTGTGCGTCTAAGGTCGATGGTAACAGGAGACAGGGGACACAATGTTTACCCAGTTCGGGCCCTCTCTATGGAGGTAATACCCTACTTCCTGCTTGATTGATCTTGATGAATATGAGTATTACAAGAGTTGGTCTACCATGAGATCGTAATGGCTAAACCCTAAAAGCCTAGCCTGTATGACTATGGTAATGAGTATATCCCCCCCCCTCCAGACTAAGTCCTCTGGTTTATATAGACACCAGGAGGATCTAGGGTTACACAAGGTCGGTTACAAAGAAGGGAATCTACAAATTTGGTCGCCAAGCTTGTCTTCCACGCCAAGGAGAGTCCCATCCAGACACGGGTGCAGTCTTCGGTCTTCGTGTCTTCATAGCCCATCAGTCCGGCCCATGGCTAACAGGCTGGACGCCCGAGGACCCCTTAGTCCAGGACTCCCTCAGTGGCTAGCGGGTGTTTGTTTCACCCACTTTAGTTGAATTGAATTTGACTGCGGCCGGTCCTTGTTGAAGGTTAAAATAAGAAACTTGATAAATCACCGTTGTGGTTTTGATGCGTAGGTAAGAATTGTTCTTGCTAGAAGCCCGTAGCAGCCACGTAAAACTAGCAACAACAAAGTAGAGGACGTCTAACTTGTTTTTGCATGGCATGTTGTGATGTTATATGGTCAAGACATGATGTGATATACGTTATTGTATGAGATGATCATGTTTTGTAAAAGTTATCAGCAACCGACATGAGCCTTATGGTTGTCTCCTTATTTGTGAAATGCAAACGCCATGTAGTTGCTTTACTTTATCACTATGTGTTAGTGATAGTTGTAGAAGCAATAGTTGGCGAGACGACCACGACACAACGATGGAGATCAAGGTGTCGAGCCGGTGATGATGGAGATCATGACGATGCTTTGGAGATGGAGATCAAAAGCACAAGATGATGATGGCCATATCATTTCACATATGTTGATTGCATGTGACGTTTATATTTTATGCATCTCCCTGAGTATGCACCGTTGCGAAAGTTTGTCATGTTGAGACACCACGTGATGATCGGGTGTGATAGACTCTATGTTCACATACAACGGGTGCAAGACAGTTTTGCACATGCGGAATACTCAGGTTAAACTTGACGGGCCTGGCATGTACAGACATGGCCTCGGAACACTGGAGACCGAAAGGTCGAACATGAATCATATAGTAGATATGATCAACATAGAGGTGTTCACCATTGATGACTACTCCATCTCACGTGATGATCGGACATGGTTTAGTTGATTTGGATCGCGTATCATTTAGATGACTTGAGGGATGTCTATCTAAGTGGGAGTTCGTAAGTAATTTGATTAATTGAACTTAATTTATCATGAACTTAGTCTTGATAGTTTTTGCATATCTATGTTGTAGATCAATGCCCGTGCCATCGTTCCCTTGAATTTTAATGCGTTCCTAGAGAAAACTAAGTTGAAAGATGATGGTAGCAACTACACAGACTGGGTCTGTAACTTGAGGATTATCCTCATTGTTGCACAGAAGAATTATGTCCTTGATGCACCGCTAGGTGAAAGGCCTGCTGTAGGAGCAGATGCTGATGTTATGAACGTCTGGCAAGCTCGATCTGATGACTACTCGATAGTTCAGTGTGCCATGCTTTACAGCTTAGAATCGGGACTTCAAAGACGTTTTGAACGTCATGGACCATATGGGATGTTCCAGGAATTGAAGTTAATATTTCAAGCAAATGCCCGAGTTGAGAGATATGAAGTCTCCAACAAGTTCTCTAGCTGCAAGATGGAGGAGAACAGTCCTGTCAGTGAACACATACTCAAAATTTCTGGGTATCATAATCACTTGACTCAGCTGAGAGTTAATCTTCTAGATGATAGTGTTATTGACAGACTTCTTCAATCACTGCCACCAAGCTACAAAGGCTTAGTGATGAACTATAATATGCAAGGGATGGATAAGACAATTCCCGAGCTCTTCGCAATGCTCAAAGCTGTGGAGGTAGAAATCAAGAAGGAGCATCAAGTGTTGATGGTTAACAAGACCACTAGTTTCAAGAAAAAGGACAAGGTGTCGGATCACGGGTTCCGGCAAAACCCTCAAGTTCAAACACTGGGGTGCGCGCGAACATTTCCTCCCTACCGATCCACGTCCTAACTAGCTAAGATCTCAAGAAAGAACTCGATGAACTCACAACACAAGGGACACAAGATTTGTACTGGTTCGGGCCACCGTTGTGGTGTAATACCCTACTCTAGTGTGGTGGTGGTGGATTGCCTCTTGGGCTGATGGTGAACAGTACAAGGGGAAGAACAGCCTCCTGAGGTTGAGGTGTTCTTGTGCTCGGTGTGTGGCTAAGGATTAGGTGAGATGCCTCTGAATGAATTATCCCCTACGTGGTGGCTAGTTCTACTTATATAGGCCCTGGTCCTCTCCCCAAATATTGAGCGGGAAGGGAGCCAACAACGGCCAATTTGAAAGGGGACAGCTAGTACAGCTTATCCTGACAAAAGCAGTCTTCGCCTGCAAAAGGCTCTGGTGGTGACGCCGTCTTGGGCTCCATGTTGACCTCCGTGTTGCCATCCTGCTGGTCTTGGTCTCGTTGCACCGATATGGAAACCTTTGCTTGACGCTCGGTACTCTGCGCCTGCGCTTGCCCCCTTTAGCACCAAAGAGGAAACAAGGACGCTGCGCACGCTGGCACCCGCCTGATCTTGATCGTCATGGCTCACGTCACGAGAACCTCGCGAGGTTTGCCCTGCCTTGATCTCTCCGCTCCTCGCGAGGCAACCTGGTGAGGCCGCTCCTGAGGAGGTCTTGCGTCGTCCGCCTCGCGAGGCTTGGCCCCTCGCGAGGGTCTTGAGTGCCTTGTTGATGAAGATGGGCCATACAGGCCTGCTAGCTCAGCCATGCCGTGGGCCGCAGGTAGGCAAGTCTGGGGACCCCCGTTCCCAGAACGCCGACAGTAGCCCCTGGGCCCAAGGCGCGCTCGGGCTTGGCTTCGAGGCGAAGCCAAAGGTCAAGTACGGAGCGCCGCGGGCCCCAAAAGCCTGCGGCCTTGGTCGACGCGTGACGGTTGATTGGACGTGGGCGTCTCCGCTTCCCCACGCTACCTCGGCAACTGCCCGACTTGACAAGTCCCTGCGACATGCAAGGAAAACCATCATTACCTGTGATCGTGGGGGGCGCTGGTTGGCCTTCTCCTGCTATAAATGAGGGAGGGAGCGGAGCCCCCGTCGCCCATTCTTTCCCATTCCGCTTGCTTCTTCCTCCTCTGCTCCACCATCGACTCCCATGGCGCCGTCGAAGAGATTCTCCGCCGCAGAGAAGGGAAAGGCCCCTCGCGAGGGGCCCGGCTCCCCGGCGCCCAAGCGGGGACGCGGCCGTCCCCGTAAGCACACCGCGACTCCCGCCATGGCCCCCCGCTCCCGGGGTGGCGCCGCTGCGCGTGGCAGGGGTCGCTCCGGTCGCGGCAGTCCCGTCGATGAAGGGAGACGTGTCGTGGTTGCGCAGCCTCCCCAGTCGTGCTTCCACTCGGCAGAGGTGCTGTCGGAGTTCGTTGTCTGGTCGGAGGATCTGGCTGGCAACTGGCTTCAGCTTCCGCGCTTCTTCGTTGACGAGCTACCAGCCTATGGTCCATGTGGGCTCTGGCTGCAGGCGGACGGCTGCTGCAGCAGGGCCTCCTGGGTCATGGTTGAGGTCTCCGCCGCGGGCAACATAGCTCTGGCCCGAGGTTGGCAGACGTTCGCCCGCGCGCGCGGCCTGGGCAGGCGGTGCACCCTCCATTTCAAGTACGACGGTGATGCGTCCCTCTACGTGTGGGTGTTTGGGGAAGATGGTCACCGCGCCGGGTGCTGCCCCGAGATGAACGACGGCGAGGAGGTGCTCGGCCTCGGCGACGGCCGCGACGAGGGCGAGGGCGAGCCCGCCGGCCGTGCCTTGTCCAGTTATGGTGGCTCTTCTCTTGGCGACAGCTCCAGCAGCGGCGGCTACGACCAGCCGCCGCGCTCGCTTCGAAGGTGGTAGCGGGTCGTCTCGTCGTCGCGCCTCCATGAAGCACGAGGAGGGATGCGGCTAAGCTCGGTACGTTGCCAGGGGCCTGCCCCCATGGACCGCTGCAGCGCCGCTTTTGTTTTGTTCTTCTTTTCTTTCCTGCATCAAAATGAAACCAGTATGGGCCCGGAGGGGCATGTATGGAATTATGATTCCTCAATCATTACGCTATTCTTGTTGTTTCCATGTTGTGTCGTTATTTTGTGCAGAGATAACTTAGCCTGGCGCGTTCGGGGCAGCCTCCTCTTCACGAGGCACTTGTTTCCTCGTGCCCGTCTTGACTTAGCGGTCACTCAGGAACTGCAAAAAATTCGTTAGGAAGCTTGCTAGGAGACTTATCATTCACCCGAGCCTTGACCCAGTGCTTCATATTGCGGTACCCGAGGGGCACGGATTAGGAGAGATGCGCCAGGTTCTGGGTTCGAACGAGGGTGCCTCGCGAGAAAGCAGACGGAAGGCAGAGAGAAGGAAAAACGCAGAAGGAAAAGCGCTCGCGAGGGCACCTGCCTAGCCCCCTCGCGAGGTATGCGAGAGAGAGAACACAGGTGAACTAGAGTCGGGAATAGTGGCAAACGGCGACGGAACCAAATCAGCAAGGAACACCAGAAGCAAACTTCGATTAAAAGAAGGCGAGCCAACTACGGAAAGCAAATGAAAAGCCGCGTTCGGCACCTAGTCTAGTCTTCAAGTCTTCTCACCAGCGCGGAGCTAAGTGCTGCCACTAGGCGTGGGTGGGAGCCCCCGAAGCCCGAGGGCGGCACTCTTGAGACTCCGGGGCGTGTACAGCCCCACTCATTATTACGTGAGAGTGTCACGGGCGGCGATTCTTCACAGGCACCGGGCCTTCTTCACAGGCACTGGGCCTTTCTTCATAGGCATTGGGCCTTGCTTCATGGGTAGAACTTCCGGAGGTGCTAGATGTTCCAGGCGTTCTGGATGGGTACCCCGTCCTGCGTCTCCAGGCGCGCGGCGCCAGGCCTGGAGACATGGACGACCCTGAACGGGCCCTCCCACATAGGTGAGAGCTTGTGCAACCCTTCCCTGGAGAGGACCCGCCTCAGGATGAGGTCGCCCGCCTCGAGCGTCCTGGAGCGGATGTTGCAGCAGTGGTATCGCCGCATCGCCTGCTGGTACCTTGCCGCCCTCAGTGCAGCTTCGTGGCGACGTTCCTCCCCCAGCACGAGGTCCATCCCCCGCGTGGCGTCCTGCTGCGTTTCATCAAATGCCAGGACCCGTGCGGAGCGATGCTTGAACTCGTGAGGGAGGACCGCTTCGGCTCCGTAGACAAGGAAGAACAGGGTCTTGCCCGTTGGCTTGGTGGCGGTGGTGTGGGTGGACCACAGCACGGACTGGAGCTCGTCGTGCCAGCCCCTGCCGCAGGCCTCGAGCTTCTTCTTGAAGGTCCTGGTCTTGAGGCCCCTCAGGACCTCTGCGTTGGCGCGTTTGGCCTGACCATTGCTCCTAGGGTGTGCCACCGTAGCGTAGCAGATCTGCGTTCCAAGGTTAGCACAGTATGTTTTGAAGAGGTTACTAGTGAATTGTGAGCTGTTATCTGTGATGATGCGGTTGGGAACCCCGAAGCGGCTGACGAGGCCCTTGATGAACTTGACTGCGGAGCCAGCTGGGATGGTGCGGACGGCTTCCACTTCCGCCCACTTGGTGAACTTGTCGATGGCAACGTAGAGGTAGCGGTAGCCCCCAGGCGCTCGAGGGAACGGGCCCAAGATATCCAGCCCCCAGACCGCGAACGGCCATGTGAGCGGGATGGTCTGGAGGCCCTGAGCCGGCTGATGGATCTGCTTGGCGTGGAACTAGCAGGCTTCACAGGACTTCACCAGCTCGGCCGCGTCATTGAGCGCCGTGGGCGAGTAGAATCCACTGCGGAATACCTTGCCGACGAGGGTCCATGATGATGAGTGGTGCCCGCAGTCCCCACCGTGTATGTCAGATAGCAACTCCTTTCCCTGGTCTCTGGAAATGCAACGCAATGAAACACCATTGGGCCGCCTCCTGTACAACTCACCGTCCTGGATGCAGTATGCCGTGGCCTGCCGGGCCACGCGCTCTGCATCCTCCCCCTTCTCCGGCAGCGCCCCTTGCATCAGATAGTCCCTGAATTCCTTGGTCCAGCATCCCTCCTGGGGCTCGAGCGCCAAGAGTAGGCGTGCTCCCGAAGTCGGGCCACAGGCTAGGGCTCCTGTGGCAGGCGGCTGCGGGAGCTCCTCCCGAGGCTGAGCTGTCCTTGAAAGTGGCGGCGTTGCTGACGGCTTGAAGAGGCGCTCCTCGAAGACGCTAGGCTCTTGGGGCTGCTGCTTGGACGCCCTCTTGGCGATGTCGTTGGCTTCCTTGTTGGTGCCACGAGGCACGTGCTGCAACTCTAGGCCCAGGAACTGCTTCTCCATCTTACGCACTTCCGCG